>NC_045173.1:2654880-2757876 GCF_900700415.2 Clupea harengus | reverse complement strand
CATTGAGATGGTAGAATCAGGCTGGAGGTGGTCTGGCTGGCTACTTGCATTCTGGGAGGTTGACTGAAGGCTAGCAGTCTGTTGGCCAGCAGACAGAGAGGCGAAGCTGACCCAGCCTAACCACCTGGGGTACCAGCTAGGGCAGGGAGCCTGGAAGCTAGCAAGATAATGGCACAGGAGCTTGGTCCAGCGGGAGGCTAGCCAACTCAGGAATAGGATCAGGCAGGGAGCTAGCAGACCCCATGCTAGACTTAGCTTGGGAGCCACTGTGTCAATCCTGGAGGGCCTGCAAGTTCCTCTTAAGATTAGCAGTGTCGGAGATTACATTAGCCATCCCTCAATTCCCCAAAAGCCTGGACTTGGATGAAAGTGTTCTTTCCATTAAACCGATTGCTGCAAGCTTACTCTCAGTCAGAGGTGCCACCAATTACTGAGCACAGAACTTCAAAAATGTTTCCCTCCTCCTTGAGCTCCTGAAGGAGGGATTCAGTGTCTGCTGGGTCCATAGTTGGCTGGATTATTCTGTCAAGACCGTGGTGCGAGTGGGACGCAAAATTAGAGTAGACTGGAGTGAAGGATAAATAAAGTTCTTTAATGAATCAGGCAATGGCACTTACTCAGAAACAGAACAGCAAACCACAGACAGTCCAGAGGCAGACAGTAAGACAGACAGACAGACAGACAGACAAACAGACAGACAGACAGACAGACAGACAGACAGACAGACAGACAGAGCAGAAATGAAGAAGAGTAGTGAAAAAGGCACAAAAATATACCAGGCAAGGGTCAAAAACAGCAAACAGTCCGGCAAGGCAAAAGTACACAAAGTTGCACAAAGTGATCCAGTCAAAGACACAGCAAAACAGGGTCAAACCATGAACTTGTCTTGAGAGTATCAGTGTGATAATCCACATAAGCAACAAGTGATGATCTTGGCAGGGTTGAAATTCTGAAGCCGACAAGGTTAGTGGCAACAGGTGAGCAGACAGGAGCATAGGGGATGGGCTCAGCCAAGAACCAGGAAGCCCAGGGTCTAGGCTAAATCACGGAGTGGACAAACTGGGAATATGGCTCACATGAAAAAGACACATGAAAGAGACTTACATGTTAGTACACACGAGACACATGGGCCAGGACCTGGAGGTGCTGCGCAGGATCGCGACACATAAGGGCCACAAAGGGAGACAAATAGAAAGAGGAAGCTGATGAGGAAAGGAGAAAAGAGATTGGAAAAGGAAGAGTGAGTGAAGACTGAAGAGTGAAGACATGCAGACGGAGGGAGAGAAACAGCTAAGTCGAGGAAGGAGGACAAACAGAGAATTAAGAGAGAGTTCTTCAACTGAGGTAAAGAGTTGTGGACAGGTAACTTAAGGAATGTGGTTAAAATAAATAAAGCTGTGTTGTAGACTCCAGAGTATTTCAATGTTTTATTAAAATGGTGCATTCATTAAAGCAGTGAGAAATGCTCAGAGGAACATTTGTGGCTGTTTAGAATGTTTAACTTTTTTCCTGTCTGTATGATGAATATTGAAGAGTTTATTTGAATGACTGTTTACTCTATTGGCAGTGAGGGATGACATCATGCTTAATAGCCAGTATAGAAATAAATAAAGTATGACCCTATGACTTGTATTTGTATTTCCTGAGATGGGTGAAAGGGTAAAGCAAGCAAGGTCAAGCAAATGTGTTTCATATAGCAAATATATATTTCTCTGGTCTGTTCAATTTTGTCTTCGAGTGTCTTGCTCTCACAATTATGTAATAGCAGGGGCTTCATTTCCTTTGTGTATATGCCAAAAGGTTCTTACTTTATTTCCCACCAGATTGTGAAAACTGTGTTCATTATTTGGTGAAAGAGCCATATACTTCCAAAGGAAGCAGCTGTATGTGGAACGGTCCACCTATCCAAGTAGCTGTCACTATATAACCATGGCAATTATCACCAAAACACACTTTAACCTTCACAAGTCACCGTCAGAGAAATCACGCTAGCATTCAATCTGACAAATGCTGAAGGAAATCCTGGAGATATGCCCATACATGGCCTCTCTGTGTTCGCTCTCCCTTAAGAGTCTGTCTGTGGAGCAGCCAAGGGGACGTTCAGCTTTAGTTCGTTTTGTGAGCTGTTGCGTAATAAACCTGACTCTTTTAATCATACTGTAGATGCCCTAAGAGTTGTAATGTTCTCACTGGTCATGCATCTACAGGGGTATCATCTTGAACCTCTGACTTTGTAATAACTGGGACTATTGAATTCACAAATTTTCCAAGATTCACTATAGCTGATTTCACTCGATTTACAGAAACAGAGTGACCTGCACAGGACTATTTATGCAATCATGGGTCACATTACATGTTTTAAGCTACTTTTCCAAAAAAGAACTCTAGATGCACTCTAGATGAATGAAAGCTTTAGATAATTTACTAGAAATTAATAACTACAGTACACAATACTCATTGCCTGTGTTAAGTTTTGTTTAAAATAAAAATCTGTTTAGTAGATTTCACGTACTGAAAATCTTATTCTATCAAGTCCTGCAAAGAGTCTGTGTTTCTTACACAAATACCATGGTGTCAGGCTTCTTCAGTAAAATGTAAATGTTGATCGGTAGATCTCACACGGATCAGGGTTCACCCTCAGCTAAGCCACTCTCCCCCTTTCTTGTTTAAACTCCCTAAACTACTTAGATAAATAAAAAACAAACTCTCCTCAACGTCTGTTGCTGTGTCCTCATGTCCAAAGATCTCGTACACATAGCTTTCTCCCCACAGCACAGTATTCCCTGCAGGCCACTCTGGTGGTCTCCAGCACCAGCAGGCACCGGCCCCTAATTAGAATAACAAAACACCACATTTTACAGTAATTACCAAGCCAACACTGCCAGATTCATGCTTGTGGGCATTAGTGACCTGTGCAGCATGAAAATGAGATATTAAGAAATGGAAGAGAGTGGCCAAAGGAACTCTTTGTTTTGTGCAAATTGCCAGAAACCACAACCCAATGCCCACATTTTGTATGCTAGAAAGCAGCTTACACGCACCATCATCTTGTGAAAATACAAATTGCAGTTTGTTTATTGTGATTTTGTGTTAATTCATTCTACGAGGCTTTCTCACTATTTTCTTGCCCTCCAGGTCATTAAAACATGCTGAACACTAGCACAATACATGTCAGAAAGCCCATGGTACTGGTCATAGTTATCTTTCAGGAACACATGAAGTGTTACTGGGCATTGGGCATTGTGAAAAGACTGCATCACCCCTTTAGATCTTGTGTCTTTGCCCATTCTATGTTTGCACCCATGCCAACCTCTGTCTGTGCAGCTGGGATTAGTCGACACAGGATGGAGGTGTGATTTCCACCAACTTCAACCAATCTGACGAAGTTCAAAGTAAAGGAGCATTCTAAATGCAAATCTAAACCACACTACACAAACGGCATATTGTGAAACAGGCAGGAACCAAATTAAAAGCAGCAGTGCTTAAAAGCATTGGGTGTCTAAAGGGCTTTACCTTAGGGCTGACTGGAAGAAAACAGACGTATGGCATGGATTTACAGTCTCTTTCTGTGTCAGCTTTATAGTCTGGCCTGGCTTGCTTGGCTAATCCCTCCACTGCTAACTTACCTGTTTGTTTGGTTTAACCAACACTGTCAAGGGAGGCCTGAGGGCACGACCGAGAAGATTACAGTTTTTCTCAATTACTTACACACATTTTTTGAAAGCATACCTCATCTTCTCAAAACTCTAAACACAAATCCCAAAACCACACACACAAAACCCTACATATCTTCTGCAAAATGCTACTTTGCCTTCAAAACAATGTTATGTCTCCTCAAAATGGTATTTTGTGTTCAAATGACACACACAGACCATCATATGAGTAGACACTTCTAAGCACCAATTGAACACTGATGTGCTCAATGGAAAACACTACTATGAATGGGAAAACACCAGTATGAAGGCCTTATCAGCAGCATTATGCCTTTTCATGTTTAGTGTTACTGTACGCTTACTCCTGTTGTAAAATATAACTGTATAATGTTTTTACTCAAATATAAAACAACACACAAATATACAGTAACAACAAAAATATTTCTTTATTTATTCCAAAAGTGCTGTAGCCTATACATCACAGCAAACACAACTGGATGTGTAAATGATTTGCACAGAACAAACATTAGAAAATAGGCCAGTACAGTCAACAAAAAAGAAAGAAAATGTAAAATAAAAAAGGACAAAAAAAATAGGCTGCATGCTGTTCTAGCTCAAGAACTCTCTGAAACAAACATGACAACATTGTATCAGAAATAGACCTACACAGTGTTGTGAAACACTTGAGATAATGGCTCTCCTACTTGCTCTTCCTCATCTTCCTCCTCCTCCTCTTACTCTCACTCCTCTGCCTCTCTGATCACCTCTCACTTCAATGTTGCCATCCATTGTTCTCCAAACCAGGAGCTTACCTGTGGCCCTTATATTGCTAAAGCTTTGATTGCAAATTGCAAAAGCATTGGAAATGGAAGTTTTTCCATTTGAATGGCAGTGTGTTCTGTCTGAACACAAGGAGATTTGGCATTGATGAAGTGTGCAAAATACAGAGGATTGTGCGTAGTGTTTTGAAGAAAGTATGGTTTAGAATTGAAATCTGGGTCTGAAGCAGATAATTGTGTGTAGTGTTTTGAAGAAAGTGTGGTTTACAATTGACATCTTGGTCTAAAGCAGAAAAATGTGTTTACAGTATAGTTCAGCAGAATTGGTTGAGGGAGTTGGCACATGAGTTACAGGTTGTGGTCATTGTGTCATAAGTTCCAGTTTTTGTGTGTAAATAATTGAGAAAAACTGTAATGTAAAAGTGCAGGTGTCCACTAACGGTTGTTAACATTTGAGCTCAACAGCCAATCAAATTACAACTCACCCATCTGTGCTTCTCAAGCAACGTGTTGGTTAGCTAGGATTGTTTATGGCTTGGTCCAAGCAACTATGTTTGTGTCCCATTTACAGAGCCAGGACTGTTTACACATGCTGGAGTTGTTTTCGAGCGCACACACTGAATGGACAGCTGGAGGACCGTGAGGAGCAATTCACTGAATTGGACCAAAAGTGTATTGGATTAGAATAGTGGACTCCAGAAGGGGAACTGAATGTGACAGACCAAAGGTTCCTAAATTGTGCTGATTTCCTGATGACTGCAAATGGAAGCCATTCAAAAAAGCTAATATAGATAGGTCGTGCTGGAACTGTCTCATTCATGGCCAAACACTTCAATAAAATAACTCAGCGTTGCTCTCTCCTCCTGGTATCTGACTGTAAGAGGCCCGGGGGGGAGTGAGGCAGAGCTGACAGTTCTGTGCCAGCTAATGAAGCTCATGAAGATGAGAGGGGAGGGGAGGAGAGGACAGGAGAAGAGATGAGAGGGGAGGAAAGGAGAGGACAGGGGAAGAGAAAACAGGTCCATCCATCCATAGCTTGCTGACTGCTAAGAGAAAATTCCACACTGTGGGAGAATAATATGGTATAAAAGAGGGGGAGAGGAACAGAACTCAGAGAGAAGAAAAAAATGTGCATGTGTCTGTGTGTAGAAGGAGAGATATATGTGAAAGTCTGTGTGGCCGTGTGTGTGTGTGTGTGTGGTGTGTGTGTGAGAGAGATTGCTTCATCAGTGAAGCACTTAAAGAAACAAAACCCACACACACACACACACTATATATTAGGTTGTGTTTAACTACCTGTGTAATTAGAAATTCTTTGGCAATACAAAGTGAGTTCATGTCATGCCAATACAGCTAATTTGAATTAAATTGAATTTAGAGAGAGTATGTGTGTGTGTGTGTGTGTGTGTGTGTGTGTGTGTGTGTGTGTGTGTGTGTGTGTGTGTGTGTGTGTGTGTGTGTGTGTGTGTGTGTGTGCATATGTGTGTGTGCATATGTGTGTGTGCATATGTGTGTGTGTGTGTGTGCGTATGTGTGTGTGTAAAAAAGAGAAAATGTGTTCTTTCACAGAAGTGTTTTGAATCGTGATGGGATCAAGATTATCGCACTGACATGTAACTGACAAAGAGTGTGCTCTGCTTTCTTGGGCGTTTGAAAGCTGAGGGATTGTAATGTATTTTTCATTCTATTCTCCCTGGGGGCTTAAACTGGAGAGGGTTGTTATCTGATTGAAGGCCTGTTCGTGTGGGGACAGGTCTGAGAGCAGTGCGGGGGTGCTGGAGGGGGTTTGAGAACAGAGGAGATGAGGACTTTGAGAGGGGAACTTCTGATCTCAGGCCAGGGTCCCATCAGTTTAAGTCTTATTCCACATTTCACCATGTTGTGAGAAATATTTAGAAAAGCCTTTTTTATTTATTTTGTTTATATACATTCAAAACATTTATGACAATTCTATTTATTTGTACCAAATATGTCACATTAGTCTTGTGGAAGAAGCAATTAACTACAACTCCTGACACGTAGCGATCTTTAATTAGTGGCAGATTGATGGCACTGTCCTATCAAGTAAGGATTATTATAGTGCAGTTCAGTGACATAATGTAATCACTACATAAATGACTGACAAACAGGGGGAAAGGTCTACACAATAGCACTTCATGTGTTTTATGACCATGAAACACATTAGGGTAATACTGCCATCAGTATGATTCTCATCAGCCAGCAAAGCCACATTTGATTCACCTCATTAGCCATCAGTATTCACATGATGAAGCAATCCCAAATCATGAGAATTATAAGGTTGCCAATGAAAATAAAGAAATAGGATACTTTACAGTCAAACATTGATCCACAAGGCATTAGTAAAGCAAACCATACTGACATTAGTCTTCTGGTTACTGAAAACTAAAGTCCTTTTGTAAATAAGAGACAACCATTTCAGGTAAAAATTGTGGTACCCAAGGTGACTTGTGACGTAAAATGTAGAACATCTTCACAGAGCTAAACAAGACAGATTAGACAATGAGTGAAGACTGTTCACCTGACAGCAACAAGTTAATGGCTCAATCGTTTTGTAGATGATGTCCTATTTAAGTCTTATGTGTACGACATTTGTAAGTAACAAATGTGCACGTTCTTAAGTATAAATCAACTTGGTTTAGAATGTGCTTCATTGAGGAAGTGGGTGAGAATTTCGAACTATCAGATGCCTTTTTAATCTCTTTCCACTGCCCGGGCTGGACACACATTCTGTTTTTAAGAAGAAAAAAAAAGAAAGAAAACCATCTGGTCTTTCAGACTTTTTCTCAGCTTTCTTTTCATGGACTGCAAAGCACCAACACACAACACACAAATTCTGCCCCCTGACCTCCAGCAGCATCCTCCTAAACAGCAGACATCACATCCATCTCTTTGTTGTCTTGGCCCTCACCGAGTGATGTTTTTTTCACTAGGTCAGTTCACATAACCCTCTGTTCCGAAAGCAAACAGAAATCAAAGTGAAATCAAAAACTGCCTGCACTGTGCATCCCTCGCTTGTCCACATGTTGTTTTTGTCATTAATCACCCAGCATTCCTCTCTGGCATGTTGGCTGATTGAGGGAAGCCTACAGGTGTGGTTTTCTGGTGTCCTGTCTGTCTTAGGGTTTTAAATGTCCTTAATTAATCAAGCAGCATAGGTTATGAAGTGCAGTGGAATGAGGCCCTTCATTCTTATTCCTAAAAGTCCACACAACTCCATTGTGATTATTGTGGAGATCAGCACTTATGTTGTTAAGCATTTTCATGGGAGGAGTGCAGATGAAGAACAGTTTAAAAAGATGTGGTACCCCAGGTAAAACAAAAAGTACACTGAAGTATACTTCATCTAAGTATACTTAGTATGTTTGCATTTGATTTTTGGACAAATACTTTTCAGAGGATGAAATGTCATACTGCTATTATCAAAAAAAATAGCTTAAAGTTAATTTTAAATAGTGATTCCCCTTTATCCGCACACCATATTGTCAGCTGAATGTCAATGCTCTTGCTATTTTATGTTTTTGGAGATGGGGAACTTTCCAGACAAAAGCTCTAAAAGGGGAAACATGAACAACCATGGAACATGTCCATGGAACTGTCCATCAAATTGCAGAGGGAATCCTCGTAACTCAGAAACAGACGGTGCACCTGGAGTATTACTATTACCTCCGGCAACATACAAGGACTCCTGTCCACTCAATGGAACAACAGTCCATCAATGACCAGAAAGACCACTCCTTAAATATCTTCACTACCTGCCTGGCTCTGTCCATGTTGCCCAGGTCGACAGGTTGAGCTCAGAGCGTGTGGAAAAGCTGTCAGCCACCTGTCTGGAGGCTATTCTTGCCTTCCGTCCCCCATCTGTTTAATGACACTATATTCAAAGCATTCAAAGCACACAATTAACTAACTAATAAAACACTTCTGTACATGTCTGGGGTAGTATACTTAATCTTAATTCACTAAACATCAAAACATCACTAAACATAAACTGAATTATTACTAAGGTAGACATGTACCTGTAATTACAGTGCATGAAATGCCCTGTATTGTTATTCCTAGGCTTCTTATACTTCTTCTTCTTCTTACCGACTTCTGCGCTTAATTCAGCTTGAACCGCTTAACGTAGAAACTTCGTTCGAACTTTGTCACGTAGGTCTTGTAAAGGACACTTATGCTATGTATTTTTCTGAACTTTATACTTTTTAAGATATATATAAAAAAAAAACTAATACAAATTTTCCCATTGACTTACATTGGGCCATTATGATATCATAATAGAGTCATTAAACTGGCTTGCACCTGTGCTTCACTGACACCTGCGCCAAGGTTCCAAGACTCCTCTTCTCCACTCAACTGTATAACTAGGAATATTAAGAGACACCTTCCATACTCTACTTTTTTTTCTCTCCATCCTTCTCTCACACTCCATCCCTCTCACTCTACATCTCTCTGCTTCACTCCATTTTCTCTCCTTCTTTCAATATTTTCCCTCTTCACTCTCTCTTTACTGTCTTTATCCAGAGCTAGTCTTGTTCCCTCTTCTTTCCTTTCTTCTTTCTTTCTTCCACTCTTCTTTCCTTCTTCCACTCTTCTTTCCTTTCTTCTTTCACTCTTCTTTCTTTTCTTCTTTCCTTCTTCCACTCTTCTTTCCTTCTTCTTTCCTTCTTTCACTCTTCTTTCTTTTCTTCTTTCCTTCTTCCACTCTTCTTTCCTTCTTCCATTCTTCTTTCCTTTCTTCACTCTTCTTTCCTTTCTTCTTTCCTTCTTCCACTTTTCTTTCCTTTCTTCTTTCTTTCTTCCACTCTTCTTTCCTTCTTCCACTTTTCTTTCCTTCTTCCACTGTACTTTCCTTCTTTTACTCTTCTTTCCTTTCTTCTTTCCTTCTTTCACTCTTCTTTCTTTTCTTCTTCCTTTCTTAACTTTTGCATTTCATGCACTGGTATTTCCTTCAGGAAATGCATTTTCTAGTTAGTATGTAATATTTTTTGGGGAAAACAAAACTAAAATTGAACTTGATAAAAGTGTATGAAAATCACTAAATTGAAGTTGATAATAGTGTATGAAAATCACTAAAATTAAAGTTGATAATAGTGTATGAAAATCACTGAAATTAACAAATTTAAAGCATTCAAAGCACACTATTATGTATTGCACTAATAAAATGCTTCCTGCCTCCTTCCATGCTCTGGGGGACAAATCAGGTTTGCAGCAATGTGGAATGTGGAGGGTTCCAGGATTAACTGTGAAATATAGAACTGCAAAATGGAGAGATACCATTACAAAATATATCTCTATTTAATTGCAAAGGTAGAAAACTGTACATAGGTGCTGTGTGTGGACTAACTGTGATCACTTGGCTCAAATGCCAAACAATAGTTTTCAGGGCATTGCTGCAAAAGAGCCCTGTGCTCAGTCAATTTTCCCTGAATAAACAATGATGATGATGATGATGATAGTTAGAATGCTTTTATATGAATGTGGGCAGCAATTCTTTCAGGTAAATCAGAGGCTATGTAGCAGACAATTTAATCAGCCAAAGGCACAAATCGAATTATGTCTCTAAAAATACCCATGGCTGCCCTCTTGAATTTCTTTTTACTAATCACTACCGCCATTATGATAATGTGTCATAAACACTGGGACAAAATGCAAGGCTTCAATGCTAGTATCGCTGTGAGTCATATCCGCAGGCAAAGGGGATGCCAAATGCTTTCTTGCATTTTGATTTAAAGGTAGATACAGTATTTAGCAGACGTTTTTTATCCAAAGTAACTTACACAGGCATCCTGCGGTAGGCCAAGAAATCAAACCCAAGTTGACCGCTTGGATGCTGGCAACGCTAACCACAGCACCACCACCACCCATGCATCAACGTTTCTACATTTATCTACCTGTGTGAGTTGTGAGCATTAGGGTACAGGCAGGGAATAAAGGGAAAGAAAAAACAGGCAAATGTACTGTTAACCTGACCGGGCAAAATAAAGGACTAGAAAGAAGATCTTTGCTTAACTCTAACGAAATCGATTGCATCTTAATTAGAAAAAGAAGGAAGTCAAACTGAAGTTTTGTGACAAAGTTGCTGAAAATAGGCACAGAATGAATCAATAGGTACCTGGTCTACTGCCATGGCCTTTTGAAAGAGTCTAATAGAGTGAATGGGAGCAAAGTCCAAACCGATAATTAGTTGGGTGGCTGACTGATATCAGTGATGAGTTCAGCAGGAGAGGCTTATGCTGGGGAAATGAGAATGGATTATAGGACCATCTCATAGTTGAGAGCTCACAAAAATATTGAGGCTCGGAGACCAGTGAAAAAGAAAATTCTAAATTATTATTTCAACATAATATCTTGTTATTGTGTTATGTAGTGAAGTGTTATATTTTGTTATTTCAAGATGTAATGTTCTTAATGTCTTGTTAATTCAGGGTATAACTGTATGTTGTCATTTTAATGTCATTGTTTAGACTTAGTGAAAACACAATACAAAGAGACATATGCTAGCGTTGCGTATTATGAGCAGCTTACGTGTTGCCTGAAGACTTAATTCAAACAGTATAAATCATGATGCCTTAGGACATCAATCAGTTTGCAGTTTTACCATCTATTTCAACCAGACAAGTGTTTTTAATGTGTGACACTTGTTTAGAGCCACTACCTATATTGTTGCAACACGCAATGTGCTGTCTCACCAGCAAGGCTGGGGGCATGGCTCCCTTCACGTTTAAACAGCCATTTAAAGCCCCTTCTTGAGCCTGATTATCAGCTCACATGGCTTCCTTTGCCACTGCTATGCAGGCATTACACACCTCCACATGTCATTACTGCCGGACGACTTCACAGTCTTGGTGCTTCTCAGATATTTACTCATGAATTAAGGAAGGTCATCCTGGACAATCCCTCGCGTCGAGACAACATCGGCATACAAATAACCTCATCTCCCATTCCGACTAAAGTGAGAGTGGGTGTCATGACTGATGACCAGTTAACCTTTTCTGAGCATGTCGGACATTTGCAGATTGCAATGCACATTGTGCATCAATAAAATGAAGGCCCCTTAAAAACAACAAAAAACAAGATATTGTATTGAAATAAAGGGGCGATTCTATTTATATATAAGCACAAAACTGCTGTTACTGAAATGTGATGGTTTCTCTTGTACATATTGAGGGCAGTCCAGTGAAATTGCACTTTCCTCTTTCAGTGTCTACTAAACTTCTGAACTCAAGCAGAGCTTAGCCCTTCCCCACTTTGAGAGGCATAACTATTGATTGCATTTCACTTGCACAGAGCGTCAGACATCATGATTGCATCTCTGGCAGTGCAGAACAAAACAAGATGTGGAAAGAACTTTTTGTCACCTCCTCTGTAGCATTCATGGAAGAGATGGTGTTTTGTAACAGCCTGCCTGAGTGTTATTTGATATATAGTGTTTCATGCTCCTGTCTGCAGCATATTAAATTAAATCATGAAATAAAACAGCAATTTCTTTTTTTTTTGCTTCAGACATATTTTATACCAGAGACTTTGTTACTCTTGTTTTAGTCTTATGTCTTAAAGTGCCTGACATGACAGAACATTCCATTTCTGTAATGAAGAGTTATGGCATCTTTATGATGTACATCCCCTGGCTGTGGTCACCGTGGATCTCTTCACTGAGTTCAAATGCATAGCTTTTCTCTATCATTCTCCTGACATGCAGACAAGTACAGACAAGAACATTCTGGAACACTCCCCCAGGGATACCTTGTGTCATCCCTTGCCTGTCCCCCAATGAGTTGCCAATCCACACAGTCTCTTGCGACTCCTCAATGAGTTGAAGGAAAGTTTGGGTTGGGGTGTTGAATTAAGGATGCAGGAACAGAATGTATTGCAGTTCTCTGTCTGGCAGCAGCCTATGTGGGATTGCTGAGAGCGTGAGAGTGTGAGACTTTGCATATTCAGCAGACTGCATGAGGTTGTGTGTGTGATACTTCATCTTCTGCAACATCTTCATCTACTTTTGAGACATTTTTGCATATTATTTTTTCATGAGTGGATTCAAAATGGGTGTTTTTGCAAAAAAATCCACTACTCCCTCCTAAGGTATTCACTTTCAATATGATGCATTGTTACATACAGGGTCCCATGCAAATGCTCTTTTCTAGATACCAGCCTCTCTCTTTGACTTGGGACTGTTTTCTACCAAGAACTTCCTCCTAGCGTATAGTGTGTTGTGATCATGCTCTGACAACAGAACAACTGGCCTTTGGAAAAAGACTCTCGTCTGACCACACACACACGACTCAAGCCATGCATGGGGGTGACGATCAGTCATGGTGGCTTGGCATTTGGTTGTTGGCTCTACCAGAGTTCAGCCGTTTAAACTGTGCTGGAGAAATACTCCACACACCATGACAGAATGTGTCTCTTTTGGAAACTAAAGGTTAGCACTGCATATCTGTCCAGGCGGTCAGCCCACCGCCTGCTGTGTCTGGATGCTCTCAGGCAGCAGGCCGTCTGTGTCAGGGGCAGGGTTACATGCACCTGGTGCAAGTGCAGCACTTTGTCAGGATTGGATGAAAACATGAGGGCCAAAGAAGACATTATATTTTGTTATTGATGTGTTATAGTTTATAATATATTATATATGTCAACTATTTGGGACACGGTATTCTTTGATTGTTGCGCGGTACAGAAGAATGATAGTTCTTCTCACGGGCTTTTTTTTTGGTCAGCGATATCATATACTTAGACTTCACCAATCCACATGAAACCTGGCATGATTGTAGCCCCGCATGGCTGATATGGAATATAAGGTCCCTAGGTGGGCGTGTCCCTTCATGGTAGCACCCCATGAACTGGGGTAGGCTCAAAGCACTTTTGGGGGCAATAGTTCGACAACCGCTTCACCAAAAAGTACAGAACTTTTATGGTAAGTTGGCGCATGACCCTAGCTCATGATGACTCATCTGTGAAATAGCGCCACCTAGTGAATAATGTTCATTGCAAAAATATACCGCTTCTCTAGCCAATATCTTGTGATATATTTGACACGTTGCATCACATCCACATTTTTTGGACGCACATTACATTTTGTGAATTTTGTCTGGTTAATTTCAATATCTCAAGAATGACTTGAGCAAAAAAAAAATTGTTGTTTGGTCTATCTGTCAAAATGTATTTTTACTTCAAAATCTGGAAAAGTTACAAAGGCATTCAGTCTTTTGCTCTTGGGGCAGTATGCACTTTCTTCTTGGAGCTCAATGACTGCTGCTTGTGGCTTTTTTTTAATTTTATTTATGATCATACTCCTGTCCTGCATGTGCACAGGTGGTCATACAGTGTTAATGCTTCACATCCTTTTAGTGTACAGCCAACACAATGTCAAAGTATAGTTCCTTACATTTTTAGAAACCCGGGGGAGTTTTCCTTATTAGTGCTGTTTTAGTAA
The DNA here is from genome assembly GCF_900700415.2 of Clupea harengus. Classification (NCBI taxonomy): domain Eukaryota; kingdom Metazoa; phylum Chordata; class Actinopteri; order Clupeiformes; family Clupeidae; genus Clupea; species Clupea harengus. The sequence goes on along the minus strand of NC_045173.1, from coordinate 2,743,993 downwards.
ACAACCTATGTTTACTGATTCAAAAGATTGGTAGGGTCTGTAATATATGGGAATCAAAATATGGGAAAGGTGAGTCATTTTACATTACTTTAAAACTTCTATTTACTGTGTTTTCACGGGACGATGAAATATGGCTTAACCATTACATCTTAAGGTCGGAGTTTTTATTCTTGGGACAAGAGGCCACTTTTGACACTTGGCAGTCCATATTGGTGTCAGCATCTGCATATCGGTTTACCAATATTTATGTAAATGCACCCTCTTCTGTTTACCCAATGCATGGCATGTTTGTTTTACTTAACCCTTTGATGCCCGTTGTATCTTATTTGCTACATGAGTTTTTGAGACGTCTACAACATCATGATCGATACTTCCCTGAAAAACCTGTTGCAGCCCGATGCAGATCTCAGTTATGAAATACCCTCACCACTGTCAAGTGAAGCCAGTGAGTAATCACCTGTGGCCCGTCTCTCCTCCAGTGACTGCAGTACAGTGTGTGTTAGCATGACATGGTAGCAGTACAGTGTGTGTTAGCATGACATGGTAGCAGTACAGTGTGTGTTAGCATGACATGTTAGCCAGCTCTACTTGGGATCACTTCACCTGCTGTGTGTCTAAAATACTCACTGCCTTGATAACCAAGCAGCACTTGGACCACAGAGTAGGAATATGAATACTAGAATGTTGAAATGACTTAATCTCATCCCCACTAGTAGCCATGATAAATGAGTTAAGGTTACCTAACATTAGCTGAAATTCAATGCTCACCGGTTCAGGGGTAAATTAGCCAACTCTGCATCCGACTTAAAATCCTTCTGGGCTCATAGCTGTCACCATCTTTCAAATGTAATATTTACTGGCATATTAGTACATCTCTGGTCATGCAGCTTTTTAGAAGGATGCCAAGGCTTTTTTGGTTGGGTAGAATCAAACATTATCTCTATTGGTCCAGTTCGTTTGCTTACTTCCATGGCGGTCACACACTGTGTTCGTGTTCTTATCTGGCTACCCTGAGTGTCAAAATGGTACTGGAGAAATCGGCAAATAGCAGAACCACAGAGGCTACAACACAAACAGATGTTCCACTTTGGAACGGAAAATTGCATACTGGCTGTAACATTGTTGTTGGAGAAGCCAGTATTTCAGTTTAGCATGTTTCCTTAATCTCTGATGTCATATCATGGTAATTTTATGATTAAGTACAGTACATTTATTACATACTGGTCCTTTAAGGTAAATATATTAAGTAAGAGATACGATACAGCAAATATTTCAGGTAATTTATCTGTAAATCTATAGTCATTGCAATTCATGAAGCTGTCAGAAAGATCATATCTCAGCAACTTTTTGATGACACAAAACTTGGTATATGGACTCAGGTTCCCTTCCTGAGGCGGTGCAAAAATGCTGCATCATTTGACCACTGTGCTGTAACTACGACAAGGCTAGGTTGTAAAAAAGCTCCTGTTTAAAAAAAGAAAAGAACCAACCCACATGAAATATTCCAACATGTTCTAAATGCAATGAACTATATTTGTTTTTGTTGGTAAAATTATTTTTTTTAGATCAAGAAATTGCCATACAGCTTGATGTATCAAATATGACACAAAAAAACAACATATATGTAAATTACTCCTGAAATTTTCAATCTATTAACCGTGGTTCATAGATTGATTTTGCTAAATTTCTGCAGCTATCCTGCAGGCTATCTGAGGCATCAGTGTCTGACCCATTCATGTAGAGCCATGCTAAGGCAGACAAACCAACATCTCAGGCCACGCCCTAGGCTTCTTGCCACCATCCCCACCCAATCATCTGAACATATAAAAAAGCACTTTGAGCTGCATTCTTTTGCATGAAAGGTGCTACATAAATAAAGTTTTATTATTATTATTATTATTATTATTATATAGAGAGGTTGCTGTCTGTTTTTAGCCCAAGATCCAATCCCAAGGGCCCAGCATCCAAACCACCTGCTCACTCCCTCCTTTCTCTCCCTGTCTACCTCCAGCAGCTATCACAGCACCCAAAAACTCAGCAGCAGCAGCAGCCTTGTTCTTCATCCCCCTGCCAGCACTGAGCATAGAATGTGAGTGATAGTGATGTGATTGATTGGCCTGTGGGATATGTTCAGGGTCCCTGCTACAGTAGAGATGGTACTGACAGCTGATCTGAGAACAAGCTGGGACCCAGTATGCCTATGACGATCTGTATTCCGGTGTAGATTAGAAATAGAAGGAATTGAGTACATCTAGCTTATGGGGAAACCAGAATGCTAAAGTTACTTTGTTACCATTAATCTGATAGAGTGGCCATGACATGTGGAGTCCCCCAGGGTTCGGTTCTCGGACCTCTTCTGTTCAATCTTTTATGCTGCCTTTGGGCCATATTCTACAGAAAAACAACACTGACCACCACAGTTATGCAGATGATACACCAGATGACTACAATAGACTCATTGCGTCAAATTATCCAGAGCAAATAAATATTTGGGTGAGCGAATCATTTCTTCAACTAAATAACGACAAAACAGAGGTTATTGTTTTTGGCAGCAAAGCGAAGAGAAGAGAATTAGCATTAGTAGATACCTTGACTCTCGGGCTCTAAACACTAAAGACCAAAATCTTACAGTTCTCATAGACTCAAGATCTCACTTTCACCAGCCACATCAATGCAATCACTAAAACGGCTTCTTTCATCTTAAAACATACAGCCAGAATCAAGGGTTTCATGGTCCGGAAAGACCAAGAGAACCTCATCCATGCCTTTATTTCCAGGAGAGTGGACCACTGTAATGGTCTCCTAACTGGTCTACCCAAAAAGACCATTAAACAGCTGCAGCTCATTTATAATACGGCTGCTAGAGTTTTATCCAGGACCAAGAGAACAGAACAGAGAACAGAGGGGGAAAAAAACTCACTCACATTCAAAGATCACTAATCTCACCCTCATTCATTTGAAAAACATAAAGATTTTCCTCTGTCAAAATAACAGGGAGACTGCTGTACTGTGAATAACAATTCTTAACTTAACTCATTTTTTGTGGACTGGATGTATTTATTTATTCATGAGGGAGTCAATTCACCATATATGCTAGACTTAAAAAGCTGAAAAAATGGCTCATTTTTATGAAGGAATGATCACATGGCACCATAGATTAGTTCAAACAGTGTAAGTCCACTCTGGTCAGGAATTACTTACAAGTGAAATATCAAGTTTAAATGCTATTAGAATGTCAGGATAGATATGACTTTTTTTTTACTAATTACTTTTTACTCTCCATATCAAAAGCTGCCATTAAACATGCCAATGAAACCGTTTTATCCATCAGGGCTGGACTGCTAAGCCATCTGAGCCTCTGCTTACCTAATGTACATGACCTTCTTCCTTTGTGCTCTCATGACCTCATCTTCCTGTCCTCACCGTAGCCCCCCCCCCCCCCCCCTCGTCTTCTACCCGCTCACCGAGCACAACAGTATCAGTGATGATGGTGCTGCTGCTTCAGAGGGTTCTGAAACAAACATGACAGCAGGCAGCAAAGTCTGGCTTGGTTTGTTTACAATTTCTTAGCACCTAGCTTGCACTTTGCTTATTCATTTTGTCACACTATTTTTTTCGACACTGATGTCTTAAATGTCATCCAATGTCAGTTAAGAAACAACCAATGGGGTGCTCCATCTACTTTTATGTCCGGTCAAAAATGAAATGAACATTTTCTGTCTACCCAAAAGGGTACACCAGCCCACCGCCAGATAGCCAGTTCACCCGTTATCCAAACTGTAAAAAAAAATATATAACATTTTACTAATAAAATATTAGTTTCAACAAGATGTTTAAATTTACATGCAACATGTGTTTGCAAAAAGTCCTCTCAGTCAGGAGAATGATGTCCTCAGTACTAGGTAGGCCCACCATGTGTCTTGCTCGGGCCCAGGGACAAGATGATCTCCATCTGTGCCCTGTGACCCAACCCCCCCCGACAGGCCTGGTCGTAGGCTACAGTAGATCAGGCACAGCTGAAACTAATGAGACTGGAATACAGAGATTACTGGTGAAAAGTTATGGAAATAATATGATTAAGTGTAGCCAACTGGTTGGGTTTTGCCTTCCTCATAGGTAAAAACTTAGTTTAAACCAGATGCAGATGGTGAATTGCATGAAATTAATTCAACCAAAACCTCTCCATTTTTTTTATTTACCATCATGCTTTTGATAAAGGCGTCCTCTCAACTACTGGTGTGTTACCTAGCAACAAATCATTCACTGAGAGAACATTTGTGTGTCGTATCCCAGTTTCTGTTATCATTTTCACAAAAGTTGCGCTACTGAAAAGTAGAATTGTAATTATATTAGAGACTGATTACTTATCATTTACATTAACATTGTTCAGAATAAATCAATTTAAATACAAAGTTTGCTTTGTCTCCTATTCACTTCCAAGACTTCTTTGCTTTGAAAACTTAGAATATCAGAAATATCCGAGGAGTCAGTTAGAGAGGACAATCTTTTCATATCTCTACCACACACAGAAGTCGTATTTGCATATTCTCTCTCTCTCTCTCTCTCTCTCTCTCTCTCTCTCTCTCTCTCTCTCTCTGCAATTGCAATGACTGTGAGACAGCGTAATGGATGAACTATTTTTAGCTTTCTCAAGAGGCTTCTTTTGGACTGATTTAATTGTGTTGTGAGTTGACTGGGATCCTGATCTGATGACAGTGGGAGTGCCAGACTGCAGCTGTTTGCCGCTGTGAGCTTTATGTCACCCAGCATGTGAGTAACAAGGCCCCATCAACAGTTGCCAGCAAGCTGGGATCATGATTTAAGAAAGCAGTGGTTGGAGACTGAGGGGCTGTTTACACGGAGCCTGGATTGCCTGAATCCGGAAAGAAATGTTGCCGGATCGGCCTCTCGTTTACACGAACCGGGCAGATTGGGTCACTGAATTCGCAACCTTTTGAATCCGGTCTCCAGAGTGGGTAGATTCGAACCCGCCAGCAGATCCGTGTTAGTGTAAACGCCTGATCCGCACACTTTCTAACCCGATGGCGTAATTGCCCCACGTGAACGCCTCGCAACCTCAGCCTGAACCCTTATTAACCCTGCTGCGTCACTTCATAACAGCAACAAAATAAACTAAATCGATGTTGTTAAGAAGCTGGTTAGGAAAGGGATGAAATTAACAAGCCACACTTTATTCTATCACTGTTTAATCTATTTGCATCAGACCATTGTTCAAAACCGGTTTTTAAAAGTGTCAGCAATAGCCTATATGAGCAAATCTGATGTGAAAAGATTTTTGTTTTATTTTTATTTTTATTTATCAATTCTAACTAGTCCTTTTTGAGCGCTGTGGTAACAGTGATTTCAGGTGGTAGAGAAGTTGTTCAGCAATCGAAAGATTGCTAGTTGGATTTTGACTTCTGTCTTCTGTCACTTTATGCGCATGCTCCATGATGTCTTTACAGCAGATTCAACCACTCCGCTCCAGCGTTTCCGTGTAAACGCAGATTTTTCTAGACACGGCTCCATGTGAACGTGATTAAAAAAAGGTCCCGGATCCAGACAATCGTGTGAACGTAGTCTGAATTGTCTACTGTACTGTAAATCACAAGCCTTTTACAAAACTGTGGCCAGTGTGGAATCCTGCACCCCCCGTTAGGTATGAGGGATAGATAGAATTACAGAGACAGTATTTTCTTTTCTTGAGTGTCAAAGGTTGGGATTGTTTGAAAACGTAAATATGCAGGACAGAATAGCCATAATCCAAAGTTGAATATGACTCATTTCTCAGTAGAACAAGCGGAACAAGAGCCACAGCTCATCCATCACACGTGTCCTCTACAGGAGAAGGCACAGGGGACTCGGGGGACATAAAGCTCAATAGATTTATGTTGCTGTTCTGTACCTTGCCAACTGGACACTTGCATGAAGTTTCATAATGAAAGAAAACAGTAGCTCCCACATCTCTGTTCTGCAAAAACAGATAAAGATCAAGGGTGATGTTATGTGTTTTGGTGCTGATGTACATTTGTATCCCAGTTAGATATCAAACTTGCCTCTCGTGTGTGTGTTATGCAGGGTGTTGAAAAGGAAAGGGAATCCTCCAGTGAGATCAGAACAGATGGTCTTTCATCAAATAAGGGAATGTACAAGTTTATAAATATTCCTTCAATATTATATTGTAGCACGCAGTTGACTTTTCCACCCAAGCCTGCTGAAGTATTAAACTAACATGCAATGGATCACATATATATGAGATCTTAGAAGAAAAATGCTTCTGTTGTGCAGCTGGAAGTAAATCTGGTGTGAAATTGCATGAAAGACTCACAACCATGATTAAATGTAATTGCACTCAGCTGAGATTGTATAGCAGTTCCACGAGGAACACGAGTAACGTGAAGCTTTGCACCTTGTCGTAGCTAATCACACGCATTTACATGAAATATGACCATGTGCAAAAACTGATCACAATAACTCATTTGGCAAATGTGAGAAATTGATGTTTTTGCAATTATTTCCTAATGAGTACAGTGAAAGCTCATTAAAAGAGCATACACTTAGCCAGGGGCATATGATCACTACACTCCTTTTTCACACAAACTGTTCCTCAGTACTTCATTCTTAAATCATTGAAAAGACTTTAATTGACAAAAACATTAATTAGGCTGACACATGAGGTGAATGGAAATGATCATGATGTAGGTCATCTCTCTTGAAAATGGATTTCAGTTATTAAAGGAATGATGATGACTGAAGAAGAATGGACAAGAAGGAACAGCTCTGCATGTCATGATGAATGGCCTTGTCTGCTGCAGACAAAGAATGCTGAGACTGCTTGAGTTGTTAGTCTTTTTTTCTTAATTCTTGTCTATCAAGTCATAGGTAAGTAGCTTACACATGTTACATGTACATTTTCTTCCCAGTTATATTTAAACTAAAGCTCAGTCGAGTTTTTGTTGATGTGTTGACAAGAATTATTAGAATTTAGAAAATAGAGATTGCAGTGATTCTTAAATCTTTTTTTTTTTTGCACTCAGCAGTATGTGGTGAATGCTCGTGGAGCCTGACTGAAGGTATCATTTAGCAAAATCCCCCAAAAACATGATTACGGATTACTATGGGCTACTACTACTAATAATAATAATAATATTAATATTAATCGTCGAAGTAGTAATAATCACTGACGTCTCCATCATCTTCGTTGTTGTTGTTCTAGTTGTCATATTAATAAAACAGCTGATAGCAATAAGTAAATCACAAGTAAGAAAGTGGCTGCATTTGCATGCTGTTGTTTAAAAAATCATTATAAAAAAAGATCAAACAAAGCCATAGCAATTGCAAATATGGTCTCCCAAACCTAGAGAAATCACATCAGTGCAGCCTACTCCTTATTTATGCACAAAATTAAAGACACAGAGGCAGGCGCGCACACACACACACACACACAAATAGGTATTTGAGAATAGATAGTATATGTAGGGGTGCGGTTTGGCTGAGTTAAAAGCAAAGTGCACATACATTATTCATTTAGCCTCTGCAGCTCTGCACTCTCTTCAGGGGAGCGCACTGTAAGCCAGAGAGAGAAAATGGAAAAGAGAGAGTCGTGCCAAGCTGCAGCATTCCAGCTCCTTCACTAATGGCTAATCAAGCTGACTGTGATTTCATGTTGGCTTGTTTGGGTTACATCGATTGACATGACAACTTTGCCACCATGATGTCTGATGAAAACAGCGGCTCCCAACCATAGATGAACTTATATTGCTCAGATTGGTGTTTTTTTCTCAGTGCTTTAGCATTACAAAAATGTGTCTGTTTTGTGTCATTTGGTCTCTCTTTTTTTTTTTTGTCAAATACTTTGGACTTGACATGCATTCCCAGGCTCAGATCAGTGGAAGTATGGCTTTAGGTGAAGCTGAATAAATAATGTGAATAGTGTTTTATATTCTATGCACCACTCACTGCCAGAAGAAAACTGCTCAGAGAAGACGTCTCTGCGTGGTGAGGGCAGAGAGAGTGTAGTGTTTGAATGGTGGGGTAAGGTCTCAGACATTCTGACAGGGCTACAGTGGTCAAGGACAATAGGTAATACTAAACGTGTTTCAGGCGGCCATTTTGAGGGGCACCCTTTTGTGTCTTCATGTTTTCTCTAATAGAGGTTGGGTGTTCAGACTCTGTCTTTGTTGTGCTCCCATTTTTTGGCTTTAAAGAAAAAGGCCTTTTATGCTTTCAAAGAAAAAAGGATTTGGAATAACCAGCCTGAAAGAAAATAGAAACATGACTTACAACCTTAATTTCAGGTTTGAAACACTATATGTTTTCCTGCTAAATCTCTGTTTAACTCAAAAGGTGAAAAGGGTTGCCCTCATTTGATGTAAAACTAAGATGAAAGGAGGGAACAGTGACCAGAACTTGAACCTTTGAATCAATCACTCATTCAAAAAGTAGAAATGTGAAAATATATAGTTAAGTTAAAAATTGTTTTCCAAATGCATTTCTGAATTGTCAGAGAATACATATGGTAATACCCGTTTGCACGCCTTCCCTTGAAGGTCACAGGACATCAAAGTCTTCTTATCTTGGTTTCTGAGATCTAGCCATTTTAAGACATTACTTACTTAAGGTGTTAAGACATTACTTTGAACTAGGGCATACACAGAATCCACAGTGGAAAATTGGTGTGCTTTCGTTTCACCAGTGGATTTCCCTGTTTTGCTTTCTTTCTGTGTGTGAGGTTATGGCAGAGAGAGAGAGTGAGAGAGTGAGTATGTACGTAATTTACAAGCTAGCCTCTTTCACACACAAAATAATGTATCAGGTAAATACAACACAGGAAAATGACTGACCACTTGAAGGAACTTAGCCTATGTGTTTTATTTGTGTATTTTGTGTTTTCCTCACACTGAATACCAACACAAGCTACCAGACCGTGACATTTGCAGGCATGGTTGGTAGACCATAACTGAAGCTGATCACAGTGATGCATGCATAAAGCCATAGGATACTCAGGCTGCCAGACATTTTCATCAAAGACATCTGTTGTAACTAATGGTGTCAATACATTAGAATGCCAACCAATGATGGCCAGGTTTGAGAAATGATTGGGCCATCGCTGTTGTTTGATAGGGAACAGAATTTAATTAGTAGTGTAGGCTACAAACAACAGTCTCAGACACTCGGCACTAAAGTGACTGTGTGGCTGCAAGAGCGTGCAGACTAACAGATCAGTCACAGGTGTCGAGTAGGAGAAGGGTTTTCTTTTTCAAGATTTGCTGTGAAAATCCTTTTAGGGTGTTTAGAAGGGAGTGTGGTACAGCAGAAGATAAATCCGGTGCATTTCTCTGAGTAAAACTAAACTGTTGTTGAAACCTGAACAGGAAAACGCTCCCACTAATGCTGTCTTTTGACAAAAGCAGTGAATTAATTCCATTTGTTGTCAGCCTTTAGTAGAAATAGCATTCTCCTGCTTATCATGGCTCCTTGGTGTTTGGACATATTCTGACACCAGAAACCAAACAGTTTCTTTTCCTTGTGACTAAGTGACCATTGGTCGTCCTCACCTCGTTGCTTTCAGGTTTGCCGTTTCCAGAGTCTGGTGACTCATACAGGGAACCAATCTTCAGATCTCATCCCTCTCTGCTCCCCTTGATCATTCAGCTGTGTGCGTGTGTGTCTATATGGGCATTTTTCTTCAAAACATAAAGCATAGACGGGTTGTCTGATTTTATAGTAGGGCAAATGATTGAAGTGCACTTTGAAATCAAATCCATAGAAGGCAGGCAACCATGTTGGAGTGTCTCTGGACTTATGGACATCACTTACAGTAATATGTGTCTTTGGACCTATGGACATCACTTACAGTAATATGTGTCTCTGAAACATAAACAAATGTACCAATCAAATAGACCACATTACTGTAATCTACACCACTCATACAAAATCCGATAGTAGTGATCATAGTGAATCTGATTTCTATTTTCTCAAACACAGTCTTTACATAACCATTACATCACACATTAGTTAAGGTGTAAACCCCGTCAGGCACAGGAGGGGAACTAATGTCAGTGTGAAGTCAACCATCAGACTTGAAATAGAAACAATTAGGTACATTTATGTTCTGTTTTAGTTGAGCTAAAAGTAGGTAGCGATGTATATCCATCATCACCTTTTGACCTTCTCATTGGCCATGTTGTGAGCAGCTAGGATATAAATGAAATGCTGAAGCTTTAGGTAGGACTCAAACGCAAAACTCAAGACACAAACTTTAGATCCAAACAAGGATTCTTTACTTCCAACTCTAGGAAGGAACAGGAACAGGGCAGCAAACAGGGCAGTTTGGACCCAAACAACATGAAACCACAAACACAGACAGACAGAGCTGAAGAACCATGAGGGTTTCAGTACACAGGATTAAATGAGAAAACAGGACACAGATGGGCAGGGAACAACGAGACACACCAGGCAGTAACCAAAAGGAGAACGAGACACACCAGGCAGTAACGAAAAGGAGAACGAGACACACCAGGCAGTAACCAAAGGGATAACGAGACACACCAGGCAGTAACCAAAGGGACAACGAGACACACCAGGCAGTAACCAAAGGGACGTGAAAAGAGGGACATGGGACAACGAGACACACGGAACACAGGAAGTAAACATAGAAGCACATGCCCGACCAAGGAAGCAAACACAAGGAACAGAAACACAAGACAGGGCAACACGAAGGGAACACATGAATCAGGATCAGGAGACCCTGGACAGGATTGTGACAGTAAAGCTCATAGGATACATGCATCAGTAACAAAGACAAGGACACCACATCCCATCCTCAGACACGTGTTTGTGTCATGAGTAAGCAGGATGCCATGACTCCTCTGAGCCCTGGTGTCAGCAGCCTCCCTGAGAGCCAGCAGAGGGAGGAGGAGGAGGAGGAGGAGGAGGAGGAGGAGGAGGAGGAGGCGGCTCCCTGTGGCCAAGGCCCCATTCCTGCAGCACAAACCAGCCTCAAACCAGCCAAAGAACCTCAAATATTTGAACCCACATTCAGACAATCTCATTTACACTCATTCATCTGAATAAAGTTGTCTGGGCTCGTCTGTTTCCTGCAGAAAACTGGAGACTATTTACGATGACACTAATTTAATACAGAAACCTGGTGCATTTTAATTCATGGCATACCTCTTTCTAAAATATACTTACAAATTAAAAATATTTTGCAGCAGTGACATGGAGTTTGATAATTAAATTACCCTAAGAACGCAGGAATATCTGTTGAGTGATATCACATTTCTGGTGGCACATTTCCTGTTTAGTCACTTGTGTGGGCCTCTTTAATCTTCTGCAGACAGAGTACATTATCTCTGTCATTTTTTCGGAAACACTAAATATAAATCTGTACACATTAATGCATAGAAGACAACTGTGCCATTAAGAAGTCACATCACACAAAAAAGGGTTGTGTCATGGTGTCATGTACAAATGTGAGCAGGATTTACAGTATTGGCATATTGCCTTCAGATTCATTACCATCAAGCCTCTTCCTTATCCCAGTTTGTTTTGTTTCATTAATCCACTTGTAAATTCTGATGATAAATGAATGCCATTATCTGAAGTGAAATCTACAACACAATTATTTGGAAACTGACAGTCTGTTAAATGTTGCAGAGGCACAAGATACGTGCTTAGGGTTCGTTTGAGTTAACAAAGGTCTCTGCCTTGGAGGTAAATACTATGTAGGGCCACACATGAATTCACTTGTTCAAGAGAGGAGCCAACAGTCTGCAGGACAAACCAGTGACATAGGAGCTTAGCCAGACATGGTTGTATCTCAGCACAGAGAGAGAGAGAGAGAGAGAGAGACAGCGAGAGAGAGAGGGAGAGAGAGAGAGAGGGAGAGAGAGAGAGAGGGAGAGAGCGAGAGAGACTAACTCTATGAAGGTTTTTGCTTCTGCTTTAGATGGAAGAAAAGATTGCACAGTAAGGTCAGGAGGCCTCCCCTCCTCAGCTGTGGGAAAATACTTAAAATGTCACGAGTGCATAACCCCTCTTGCTGGCCTTCCAGAAACAGTGACAGCCAAGACAGCAAACATCCTGCAGTTTGGGCCCCTGCCTGCAGGGCTCAGGTTAGGGATAGGCGGGGGCCTGGGGGCCTGGGGGCCCCCACCGTGGCAAAAGGGTGGGCTGCCAAGCAGACACTGAACCCCTGTCTGGCTTGGTTTCTACACATAAAGGGCAGAGACGGATTTCAGAGCAGGGGCATGGATGTGAGGAAGGCCACCAGTCTCAGTTTCACCCGTCAATCTTCCTGGAGCTGCATCTAATGACCATGGGTGTCACCGCTGATCACTGTTTTCTCTTCTTCTCTTCTTTCCCATCTGCCAGCTGTGTGCTCCTGTCATTTACATTCAAGCCGGTCATTCGCACAGCTCCAGGCCAAGTAAAACATTTGGGGCGAAATTATTTTGTACTTGAATGGTGATAATTAATACTTTGTCAATGCATTAAGAAACAATTTAGAGATTTGATCACCATTTACTAGTTGAGTTTATTTTGAATTTGATCTTGATTATGAGCCTATAGGCCATATATGCCATGCGTCCAGGTTTCATGATGTGACAGAAGATCAGGATGAGGAGCTGAGTAAAGTGCTGAGTAAATGTTATTTTTGGAGGCCTCTGGGAGGTCTAATGGTTACTTCCCCCCGTTTATTTTTCTGGACATCTCCATAACCAACAGAATGTTGTTATACCAGCAAACCAAGAACAAGTCAGCGTTGGTCTAATAAATACCACGGCAGCTCACTGAAAAAGGTCTCTTTCTTCTCTCAGTTGTTTTTTATGATAACTACTACTAAGTGCAGTGCAGTGTCTCACATTTGTCTGCTTTTCAGAGGCATATTCACACTGATGACTGCATTCCCACATTAGGCCATGACAGCTGACTCTTCAGTCCCACTGTAAGCCCTCAGTGACAGTGAGCGACATCACTGCAGAGGACACCAAACCCCCCCTTGCTGTAAGGGTCGTTACTCTCCATATATCAGGCCCTTTTACTTAGACTCAAACACAGGCAGGCTGTAGCACAGGGCTTTTGGGCTTCACTATGTCAGGCCATATTCAGTAACATTGCTCTGCTATATTTTTGTTATGTCACAAAATCAATACTGTGTATTTGTCTCCATACTCAATACTGTGTGTTGGTCTCCATACTCAATACTGTGTGTGTTTGTCTCCATACTCAATACTGTGTGTTTGTCTGCATACTCAATACTGTGTGTTGGTCTCCATACTCAATACTGTGTGTTGGTCTCCATACTCAATACTGTGTGTTTGTCTCCATACTCAATACTGTAAATTTGGCATGATAGAGTTTCTGAATCTTGAACTGAGAGACTTAACATTGACAGCACTGGAGACTTACCGTAATTGAAAGCAATTGGCTTCACTGCCAGTCATAAGAGGAGAAGAGTATGTGAGCACAAACAGAGTGCCACTGCCTTAGCCAAGAGATTGGATGACATTAGAGAAAAAAGGTCTGCGCCACAGCGATGACCGATGGAAAACACTCACTTGAACGTTCTGTCTGCAGAGTACTGATTCCCAGTTTATATTATTGCACTACTGGAATTTGACAGTTCTGACCCTTCGAATACTTTTCAGTCAACAGCACATTAGTTATACTTACTCGTTATGTTTACTTGACGATCTTGCCCAGAGCTGGGGCGCTGTTTATTGAGCTTTAAGGATAAGGGTCAGGTTTTTAAACATACTTGAGCAGGCTACTTTACTTCTTGAAAAGTCCCCATAGTAGAAATATGGGCTTCCAGAACCCCCCCCCTCTCTCCTGCCTGTCCGTCACTCTAGAGATGGATGATCACAGCAGCGCGTTTACTTAAAGACTGAAAGTGTGTGAGAGTGATCTAGAGTGTTTCGTTACAGGTTGTCTTAAATCAGTTTTCAAAAGACGTGTGAAAATGACGAATGTTATATCATACATTTAAACGGTGAATATTCACTGTGCAGTTGGGTCCCCCCCCCCCCTCGGGTTTCATTGCTCTTAATAAAACATTCTGTAATCATGGGCGGGGATTAGAGCTGCATGCATGGATGCAAATGCAGCGGATGTTCACTGCGGAGATGCTGAGCCCTGAGTGTTTTCTTTGGCTACGCTTATGGAAATAACAGTAAATTGGGTCAAATGAGAGACCTCACCTCTGCATTGAATCTGGGAATTTAAGCTGGTGTGCGCACACTGTACTACATACAAATTGATTTTCTATTCACCATTACAATAAACATGTCACTGTCATAAAATATACTGAAAACCTTTCCCATCAAAGAAAGGATTGATGTGTGGATATATATGTTAAGATAGCAAAGGTCTATCAAACAGTACTTTTTTCCCTTGTGTGTTGTCAGGGTGGTGCTATGAGATAAATAATACTGGGTATTTTTTACACTTATTTATTAACTAACCTGTTCTGCATTCATTGTTTTAATTTGCAAATAGAAATGCATTCTACCCAGACTGTGTGTGTTCCCTATGTCTTAAATGTAATGATTTTGTTGGTTTCTCAAAGCTGTTTACATCTCCAATAGAAATAAGAAAACGATACCTGTGAGACAAAATGGAGATATGGTCAGTGTTCTGTGACGTTCTGTGCATCATCAAGTCTGGAATTGCCGTCCTACAGACATGTGGCGTTTAGATAAGGTACAAATAATGAGTTTCATTAGGAGGAGGAGGAGAAAACAAAGGCTGACAGGTATAAGGAGCTTTTTGGATCACCTCACTTTCAAACAACAGGGCAGGGCTCAGAGCCAAGGTGCAGGAATAATGCAGTCCATTTGCATCCTCTCTATCCTGTCTCTGGTCTTCATGTCTCCTTTTCATTATGCTCCTCTGTCCCCTCTCATAACATAGAGAAGTCAGGACACAATGCATATGGGTTAGTCACCATGAGACAAACATGAGCATGATTAGCTACACTGTGTTGGGTTAAGTCATTCAAATCTTACACCAGAGTGTACCATCAGTCACTCTGATCTCCTCAGGTAACAGTTGTCCCTGGGACTACATGTATTCTGTTTTAAGACATGAAGTACCTCAGACAATCGTTGTAAAATCATACCAGGTGAAGGTGAGGACAGATGCCAGTACCATCTGCCACTAGATGTAAATCCATTCATAACAAATGCAATTGAACTAAAAATGTATAATTAGTGTAGCGAAATGGTTGTAGTCATATGCTCTGTAATGTTTTATTTGACTTTCATAAAGATTTTAAGATAGCATTGTAAGCTTACTAACTTCAAGGGAAATATATACAGTAAGGTGCCACTACAGTGTGCTTTATGCTGTATTCTTACATTGGTTAATATTTCCAATGTGATAAAAACGTTCCCATTCATGTTAGTGTGCCTGTGTTTAGAATGACCATAAAGCGCTCCAAGTGTAAGCTGCTGGCCCGCCATTAAAGGAGCCCTCCAGCATCATTTGGGCCACCAAGTGTTGGCTAATGAGGCCCTGAATAAACTCACCACTTGCCACAGAAGGGAGAGAGAGAACACTGTGTGAGACCAACCGAGTAGAGTGAGCTCAAGGAGGAGATGGAGACAGCAGCAGCGAATCCCCTGCAGGGTCCCCGACGCGGAGGAGATGGAGACAGCAGCAGCGAATCCCCTGCAGGGTCCCGAACATCAGCGAGCCCGTCAGGGGGATGCTGCCAGTGTGGGGGGGCTGGGCATGTGGCACACCATTGCCCAGCGCCAGCGCTCCACAATCCTGCTCCTCAGCCAGCGTTAAACTAAAGGAGGGCGACACAGCTGGAGGACTGTCCACCCACATGCCAGAACAATTTTTGCTCATCCAGCCCGACCCACTACACAGCACCAACAAGTCAAGACCACCAGCAGCAGCAGAGCAGGGGATACAGGAAATAGTGGAAGCAGGTGTTTTCAAGCCCAGCAGTAGCCCCTGAATAGAACCCGCTATCCTGGTGAGGAAGAAAGATTTTGTTCATTTTGCGCCGATTACCACCATCTCAACAAGGTCAAAGATTCCTACCCCTTACCCCCTATCGATGACGCCCTCGATAACGTTGCTGGGTCCAGCTGGTTCAGCTCACTCGACATCCACAGTGGCTACTGGCAGGGTAAAGCTGATGCCAGAGGCCGCCCTGCTCCATCAAAAGCAGGAGGGGAGGGGAGGGAGGGGAGGGTTCATGGAGCCCGTGGATTTGCTGGGCCCGGTTCCTATCACCAACCAAGGGAATCGCTACGTCCTTGTGGCCATGGACTACATCACAAAATGGCCAGAGATGCACATGGTTCCGGACCAAAGCACCACCACAGATGAACGCCTGGTCAATGAGATGTTCTGCTGTTTTGGTGTGCCCAGCCAATATTGAAATTAGAACACAAAAAAACTAATTTACAGACATAAACATTCTACTCTACGAACACTGGCTGCACTCCTCAGGACTCTGAGAGAGAGGAGGAGAACACTGGGACTGGAGGAGAACATTGGGATAGCGCCCGCCCCTGTGCTCTCTCCACAAGCCTGTTAGGCGCCCCTGAGGCATCCACGGTGGCAGTATCACCTCCTGGCACACCTGAGACTTTGTGTTGCAGGCATGGGTCAATGGGGAAATGTGACCCGCCTGGTGGAGGCCATGAAGCGTGCAGCGGGACTGATGTGCTTGTTACAGTATATGAAGCACTCCCAGTGTTTGTAGCGTAGAATGTTTATGTCCATAAATTTGGTTTTCGATAGTTGGTGTTTTCCCTCCTATGTTAAAGCGGACCTACACATGTATTATGCTTTTCCATGTTTTCCCTTCCCTTTAGTGTGTTATGTAGCTTTTTGTGCATGTAAATGGTCTGCAAAGTTACAAAAGCCCAAAGTACACGCCAGAGGGATTAACTCTCTCCCACAGAATTCACTTCTAACTCCCTGTAATGCCTCATTGGAATTCTAGCCTTTTCCCGTTACATGATGTAGCGAAGGGAGAGCGTGGTCACCCCACCCGGACTCGAACCCGGGTCTACAGGGTTCCAAACATGCACTCTGACTGCAACGCCAAAGAGCATGGCAGTCAGAGCACATACTCATCTGTAGTGACGATCACTTCGTCACACTGCCCTCACCTTCGGGAAGCGCAGCCTTGCGCTTCACGCACACAGGCATTCCTCGCGCATCCACCCACTGTACTTCTCCCATTCAGAGCGCCCCGCACACAAGTGCTTCACCCATCTATGGGGTCCATCACACAGGGGTCAACCTACCTGGGGGTCCCTCACACAGTTTTACGGGCACGCCTCCGATGACCTCACATCGAGCCATCCCAATTCTGACACCATTTGTAGCGAAGGGAGAGCGTGGTCACCCCACCCGGACTCAAACCAGGCTCTACAGGGGGCCAAACATGCACTCTGACCGCAACGCCAAAGAGCCAGGCTCAATGGCATGGCAGTCAGAGCACATACTCATCTGTAGTGACGGCACATCGTCACACATGATAACGAAATCCTCATTGCCCAATGATGATGTTACTGCCTATGGAGCTTACCAATCAGAGCATACTGGGCTTGGGGGGGACTTCAAGACAGGTGCTCTTACATAGAGTTTCAGAGGAGCTACACGGGCGGAACTTCCCAGCTGGTGGAGGTCAGCGTGTTGAGTAAGGTCAGCTGGTGGAGGTCAGCGTGTTGAGTAAGGTCTGCTGGTGGTGGTCAGCGTGTTGAGTAAGGTCTTCTGGTGGTGGTCAGCGTGTTGAGTAAGGTCAGCTGGTGGAGGTCAGCGTGTTGAGTAAGGTCTGCTGGTGGTGGTCAGCGTGTTGAGTAAGGTCTGCTGGTGGTGGTCAGCGTGTTGAGTAAGGTCTTCTGGTGGTGGTCAGCGTGTTGAGTAAGGTCTGCTGGCAGCAGGACATTAAAAAGACCTGGACCACGCCGCCGCATCCCTACAGCAATAGGCTGGTTGAACATTTTAACCGAACTCTGGCGACCCAGCTAGCTGTCCTCACTAGCTGCACTAGACGGTGATGCTCTACCGTGACCAGCTGGCCCCATACCATCGTATTGCTCTGGGGATGCAGCGGTGTAGTCCAAGTCTTTTTAATGCCAGAGCTGTATGATCTATATTACACCTTTATTTATACTCATTCATGTACTAATTTCTCTTTCTTTTGAACTATTGAATAATTTGCCACTTTCCTGACACAGATTATGACTATCTATCTACTATTTCTGTTCTGTTAGTCCAGTATGTGTCTTCCCCATAAGTTATCCATACCTGGCCTGTGCTCTTCTGCATTTGTCTTCTATTTTAGTGAATACCGTGTTGCGCATTTTACAGATGACATTCCCCAGTGAAGTCCCCCATAAACTCGGAGCCCTAATCCTGCTGTTTCCCTCATCTGTTGCCAGAGCAACACCTCAAGAAAACACTTCTCCTCAGACAGTCAGACACTTAACTTGAGCATAAAGCACTTAAATGGGAAAACCTTAGAACATCACCACTGTGAAAGATTACTCCGGATTGCTTTTGTCTTTGAGGTGCATCCATCACATCGCCACATCTATGCTGGTCTTGGATCCCAACTCCACCTGATAAATGTATTACTAAAGTGGTTGTGAGCGAGTCAGCTTTCGAACATACAGCCTTCCCAAATGCATTATAACTTCAACCTCAAAAGACTTCGCTACATCAGTTTTCTTAGGTTGTTTAAGTGATAAGATGCATAAGATGGAGAGGACAAGCAATGGTCTTTTCTATTCATCTCAAAATGTAGCTAATTACTTTCTACTCCATTTTGTAGTAAATACATACCTTTTGTCACAGATTATGCTATGAGGTGTGCCAAATAAACTGGCACCAGGCCTTCATAACAGTAGACGCAGTTCAGACTTTGGCTGGGGATGACTCATACCTCCCTGATCATTGTGGGTGAAGGTGATGTTATGCCATTTAGACAAGCAGAGGAGAGAGTGGTTTTACTTGCCTCTGCTCACAGCTCAGAGCGGTGGGCTTAGTGCTGTCATAGCACTGTCAAACGGCCAGGGTTTGGGTCTGTACATCACTGGCATGAAAACCTGCAGATTTGCACTTTTAAAAGAATAGGAATGTGCACTGGAAGGTTGATCAAAACATTTTTTATTCTATTCTTTGTGTTGCTGGCAGTGAAAACTAATGAACTTGCATGTGTGACAGCTATCATAAGGACACATTAGCTATTATCAGTGCTCTATTGAGAACTGTGCAAGACTTTCTCAATTCTTGACTGTATGACACAGAAAATATCAGATAATTTTATTGCTCACATGACATCTTTGCTGTAATCTTCTCAGACAAACTCACGTGTCCAGAGGGTCTAGCAGTATTCTGGCTGGTTAAATGCATAATCTCAATTCTATTTCCCTGCCTCCCAGCTGGATGATTGTGCATTCACTTGAACATCACAAGGCAGTTGTTGTAACCTACAGATGCAGAGTAGGGTCAGAGCAGGTGGTGCCACTTACAAACATCCTCTGAATCTCTACCAGCGGACATTTAAGACTGAAGAATATACTATGACTCATTACAGTACTGCTACTGGGCAATACTAACTTATGAGACTCAATAATCGCAACTTCATACAAGATCTTCTATGAATTAACAGGCAAGCTGGCTAATAAGAGATTTCAAAGTCATTCACACCATTAACTAGCTCAACTAGACACAATTAACTAGCTCAATTAGGCACACTTAGTCATCAAATTGTCATAGAGTGCTCTAAAACTGTAAGAAGAAATGAACTGGATAGCCTTCAGATTCATTTTAGCTAACCATCTAGGCTAGCCACTATCTATAGTTAGCATACCTACTAGCCACTATCTATAATTAGCCACTACCTACTAGAATAAGCTAGCATGTAATGAATGAATCATCAAAACGTTTTTGACAGTGAATCTCTGACAGTGAATTCAAAACCACTAACTACCTGGCTGCCTGTCTAAGTACCCTGAGTCTGTCTGCTAATTAATATAGAGCAGCCAGATGTTATGGGTCACCAAACAATAACAATTCACATTCCTATGGCTATGGGGCACCAAGTGTGAGAATGCATTCTGTACTACAAAATTAATTTATTACGAAACCATGTACTATCGTAATACTTTTTGTCCACTAAAACACCAACATGTTAGAATTGTGTCCACAAAATATTAATTTTTTTCATGCACTGAAAAATAAAACTGATTTTTCTGTGCCATCGAATGCTCATTTTGTTCATTTAACTGTTTTGCTATATTACTGAAAGTATTATGTGCACGAGAGAGCTTTGGTCCAATACAGAAAGCATTTTGGTCTACAAAAGCAAAAACTGCTTGGACTTGAATCGTTGATGTCAGTATCTTGTTAAAGTATAAAAGGAATTAACTCCATAGGCTATATTACAGAAAGTATGGTGTGCAGAAAAAGGATTTGATCCAATACATTATGTGAGTTAATAAAGGTTAGAATGCAGTCTGTCCATGGAAGCGGAGGCTACTTACACTCTTGTAGGCACCGGTGTACATTCAAAAGTCTACGAAAGTAAGACGAAAGCAACCTTTGCTTTCATGGTCAGAATGCATTCTGTATCTGCAACTGACTCACAGAATGTATCAGACCAAACACTTTTCATGCACATCGTATTTGCACTTAATACTATGGTTCAGAATATGATCAGTAGATCTCTGTTCCTTTCAGACAGCTGTTTACTCAAAATAGACCAAAACTGTTAGCGTGTCCATTTTGTTGCTCTTTTTACTCTTTTCCCAGTATCTCTGTGTATCTCTGCTTTGTTGTGTAGCAAGCACAAAAGGGTCACTATTCTAAAGTTTCTAAACTGAGTCAGTTTCATCAGATATTATGTGAGGCTGCTCTCTGACTCATCATCTCATGACGTATGACTGATATAGTGAGACGCCCTAAATTAGTTTTGCTGAGGAGACCGCACCAGTGCTGTATGAGTGTGTTGAAATAGCTGGTTGCGGTGTGCCTGGACATAATGATTGATCATTACAGAGTGTAATTACTGGAAATATAAGACTCTGTGCTTTTTATGAAACTGAGCTTATTTCCTTGGCATAACAATACATATTCCCTATCAGAGTGAACATATTTGCATACGTATTAAAGGTAATAAGTGCTTTGTATAGTGCTCTTGCCAAATATACCATTTCTGTAGTGTTGCCAATAAACTGTGCCCGAAAATATGACCTCCCAATGGCAGACTTTTCCTTAGCACATTAAATGCTGAACCATGATTGTCTAGTTGGTGTACGTAAGCAGGGACCTGCTTCAAGCAGGGTCATCTACTGAATTATTCAACAGGCCTTGATTGCCTCAACAAATGGCAAGCTTGAGCTCAAGCCAAATCCTTAATTGGGGAGCAGAACATCACATTTAAATTGCTTAGAGATTTAAGCAAATTCATTCTGACCATTGTGATGCTAAAACACAAATGCATTTAAAGACTCATCCTCTGTATGGTATAGGATTGCATAAAATATGCTACAGGAAGTACTATCCAGGTTCAACATTTGATCAGATCAAATACTTTTGAGCTGACGATGTAAAAACAGTTCCTATTTTTTTCTGGAGTATTTCACAGAAAAGTCCCCCTTTATACACATTATGGGTCTGTTAATTTCCCGTCATGAGCTTGTATTAAGCTTGGATTTGGGAAACATTGATGCTTTTTTATTACGATGATCTCTGAAGGTGACAGAAACTAAGTAAATTAAATCTTTTTGAGCCAGCTATAAGGTTTAATGTGAATGTAATTTCAGCTCAAGAAAAAAAAACAATCTCAAACCATCTTGACCATTGAAACACAGACAATCATTTGGCTGACTTATTCAAAAGATATACATTTCTGCCACCCAGTGATTGATACGTCTGGTCTTTCTTTTGTGGAGGGATCAATTGTGGGTGTGCCACAGAAGACAGAGTGAGCACTTCTGGCCATGGCACAAGTGTGGCCATGTATTTCATAAAGCCTCGGATGACAGAGGGTGGAGAGCAAATCCATAATGTGTGTTCGGAACATTATGAAAAATGAAACACTAAGGACTTTCAAAAGAAACTGTGAAGGAGTTTTTGGGAAGATCTTTGTGTTATGTCGTTGCATTTATTTCTTTTTATTTTCATGTTTAGTCATTATAAAATGATCACAAAATAGCTGAAGTTGAAAATACCCAGAACCCCAGATTTTTTACTTTAATACACACTTATTAATGATTTTGTATCAGTTTCAGTCTCTCATTTAGTTCACTAATTGACATGGCAGTCCTTTATTGATTTATACTATGGCTCTATAGTGAGTGTGTTGTTGGTGTGTAGTTGCACTCAGTCAGAGGTGATCGATAAGCTCCATGTCTTTACCATTTCAGTGTGATGGTGAAAGACTGCTTCTTGTGAGTAATGGTTGAAATCGCCTTTTCATCATTTAAATGTCACAGGTTCTTTCAGTTTTGCTACCTTAATGTTTTAATATAGAAATAGTCTCAGCAGTCTTCTGGTACACGTAGATCCTGCTAAGGTCAGCACGTCGGCGAGGCTCGCTGTTGTCTCTGACGAGGTTAATGGCACTCTCTTGTACCCAGTGTGTTTGTGTGCCATAGAGCATTGTCAGCAGTGTCACGTTGACATGGCTCTGATTAATCTCAGCTCCTGGGACCATAACAGCTCATAAGGGGATGAGCGACATAATGGGGACTGATTGCTCACCATTTGCAGTAAATGGCCACCATTAGAGATAACGTTGTACCTGCTCTTGCCCTCGGCTATGACGGGATGTGATGGCACTGATGCAGCGATTTATCTAATTGTTCCACTCTTGTTTGATGCAAAGGAGATTGAGTGAGTGTGTGTGTGTGTCTGTGTTTGTGTGTGCGAGAGAGAGAGGGTGGGAGGGTTACATAATTGTTTGGAGACAGGATTCATTTGCTCATATGATTAGAATATTGGTAACACACAATGGCTTCCCAGATGATTTTAACTTGAGAGGGATTCTCAAGAGACCAAAAGCAAAATCTTGCCTCTTTCCCTACTTATCTTGTTTCCTTCAACTTAAATTACACTGACATCCCTCTGCTCTCAGTAAAGGTTTCTCAATAATTTTGCGGTTGTTCCAACCCCTTTGTGAATTTCATCATTATCATCGTAATAACCATGTATTGTTGTTCTTTTCACAGGCTATTTTATCTGCCTGAGAAGCCAAGCATTTGACCGCCCCATCACGATTCGATCAATCGTCCAGTCAGTTGACTCTGGTCCTCTAAAACAAGTGCCTCTAAACACTGAAAAGGCTCACTACTGTCCAAACTAATGTGGTGATGAGGAAAATAGGGCAAAACATTATCAACTTTGATACCCCGGGGTAAATCATAAGAGCTCCTTCACTCCCCGTTGCATCTCTCCTTTAATTTTTAAATGGTGGCTCTGGGATTGTGCTCATCCCTCCTTGGGGCTGCCTTATGGTTAATGGAGTACAGCTGCTGTTGTGGTTTTGGAGAGGACTAACGTATTACTGACAAGTGCCGTAAACTGCTGCTGGCTCTCCCTCGTGGGCCATTCATCATCATTTCTCTCTGCAGGGAAACTGGGAATTCTTCAGAGGCTTTTGGTCGGTGATTTGTTCTACAAGACCTCTTTAATATCTCAGATAGTAATTGTGGTCAGCTGCTTCCAGATTGCTAGGCTACCAACCACATACCATTCTGTATGTTGAACACTAATTTTGGTAAGTCAAAGAGAGTTTAAACTCATGCAAACATGATATTAGTATCACCCCTCAATCTACAGTATATAGTCCATAAAATTCCATTGTGCCACACATCAACAGTAAAGCCACATTTGGGGAAGGGGTCTACACTTTAGCGAACAATAATAGCCTTTTCTCTTACTATTATATACTATTACTTATATTATAGCCATGAGAATGTAACCAGGCCAGGTTTGACAGAATTCTGTTTCAGTATAGGATGCATATTGTTGTTAGATTGCACACCGCATGGTGGAAAAGGCTTAGAAAGGTGTCACATCACATCATTTGTTGTGAACTTTTTATTGGATTTTCAAGATGGGGGTTCTCAGAGTCATACTGGTTACAGTCTCAGTTCTCAGAGTCATACTGGTTACGGTCTCAGTTCTCAGAGTCATACTGGTTACGGTCTCAGTTTTCAGAGTCATACTGGTTACTGTCTCAGTTTTCAGAGTCATACTGGTTACTGTCTCAGTTCTCAGTCATACTGGTTACGGCCCCAGTTCTCAGACTGCTGCACACCATTTCCCCAATGTGTTTTCAAACCCAAGAGAAACGGGGGGGGGGGGGGGGGGGGGGGGGGGATTCTACTCAGGCTGTTATTGTAAAGTACATACTATCCACCATGTCCATGAACAAAGCGTGGACTAAGGTGAAAAAGTTTTGAATTAGCTCAACTGGAACCATTCCTGTTTTTCTAGACACACTAAAATGGGATTTCACATTCAGTGCGTATATGAAAAATAGATAGTATATAGATACCTCCAGTCACAGGAAACACAGAGCATGCAAATGTTTCTTTTTGTCATGGGCCCTACAGACAACAGTCTGAAATAGAAGCACTCAATACATTTCATTTTGTACTGTTCATGACTATCATTATGTCATTGTTTGCCATTGTTAAAGCATGACTGTGTGGTCTAAAAATAATTTTCTTCATATGCTCATACCAATACTTGTTTTTGAGTCGATTTTCTTTTTTAAACTGGTGTATAGTTCTACACGTCAGCGTTGTAGAAATTAATCATTAACCTTATTTACTATTGTGTGACTTGATCTGTTTGTACGGTGGTCCTGCTGACTGGTGATTGAACTTATGATTCAGTCTGTTCTGCGTGGGGACCCCTTCCATGCAGACAGAGATGTGTATTTTCTGTGATTGTGCCATAGTGAATGCTCTAGTGCCTCCTCTCAGCAGGCCCATGGGTGTTATATGTTATAGTGCCTCCTCTCAGCAGGCCCATGGGTGTTATGTTTCACAGTGGTATGAAGCGGCTTGAGTGCTGTTCTGCTTTGACTGATTAAGTCATGTCAAGGCAAGATACTGAACACGGAGGATCACTAAACCTCTCAATAGTCAGGGACACAGGGTCCATCGGTGTGGGGCTTGCTGTAAAACATCCGGACAGACAGAACTCCTCAGGGGAAGATCCATGCCCCCTTACAGTCCTCATGCATAGAAGATTAATGGAGGACTCTATCTTCTGACTGCAGCACCTGCTCCCTGTTAGATCCCAAAATTGCATTTCATATAGGGTCAAATGAAGTCAAGTTTTGTGGTGCAGGCCCTCATCGAACACTCCCAGAATAGTTCAGAAAAATCACTGAAGCATGCAGCCCACTCAAATGTCACTTGACAGTAAGACTAGCGACTAGTTTTATAACTTTGTGGAAGTTTTGTGTCATTCTTACGAGTGATACATTCATCATTTGACTTGGGTCTTCATCTGGTCACCCCAATTATCACTGCTAGCTAGCTGACACTTACTTTTTCTCCAAACATCAGTAGGACAAAAGTAAGATCATGCTCCAAATGTGGGTTCTGTGTGAACTATCGACGGTGGCATGGACACTAGCACAGCTAACAGTGAATCACAGAAGAGGATGCAAAGGCTGATGGCATTCATAAGTAACAGACTGCCGGAAAAGACTGTTCTCATGGCAACCGGTTTGAGAGGGCTGTGAGCATGAGGCTGATAGTTCACAAAAAGGCAGGTGAATTTACATTCCATTTGGGGAGCTGGCGGGCATTGTCGAGGGATGTTGAGCATTGATTTGGGAACTGGCCTCACCTGCCATTTCTCAGAAGGATAAATAAGCTGTGAGTACCTGAGAGGGTTTCATTGTGCACTATTCATGGCTTTGAATGCAGAACTATTCAACACAGCTGTAGCAAACATGCAATCAATAGGCTGGCACTCTTGAGGGCTAAAAAGTGGCCCAGTATGTGGTTTTGAAAAGTAATCACTGACATTATTCTGTTCCACAGACAATGCAATGTTAAAATCATTTTCAGAGCCATCATGCCAGTCTCTGATATCTCACCACATGTATTTCTTTACTATCCATCTCTCTGTCATGTTTAGTGTTTCCATAAAGATGTAAGTCTGTTAAATTTCGGTTTGTTCTCCCTCAAAGAACTTATCAAAGGTAATATTTCTAGTGATTTCTGTAATAGGAAGCAGATGTGTCTGCTCTGTGGAAGACGATTCTTCTTCCTTAGTCGCTTTCAGAGAGAGAATATAGTGCAAAAACAACACCTGTCTGAAGAGAATTGAAAAGTGAGAATTTTTCAGCCATTATCTACAGTATATTAAATGTTGACACGACCTGGTAGAGCTGAAATACCACCAGTGCCAAAGCAACAGTGTCCATGGGGAGACAACGTTAAAACCTAGACGTTGGAATGTGTTTGGAGTTTCGTTAATTTCATTATGTCAGACACTATCAAGATATATACATATCCAGACTATAAAAGGAGAAAAAAAATGTGAACAGACTGTCAAGAGAGCAAAAGAGAGAGTAAATAAAGAGACAGAGGCGTGAGCATGTCGTACCACAGGTAGTACACTATTCAATGTCCTGTTTCACATATTTTGTCTTCTGCCTTTCTCACATCTGTCATAGGTCGTTCACATCCACACCCTCCACCCTGGGTGTCAGGGGAGAGGTAAAAGCAAGGGAATATAAATAGAATCCCATCTGACGTTCATGAGTAACACTCCTCAGATAATGAAAGCTGAGATACCTGTGCAGTGTGCATGACTTGCTCCTCATCCCCACCAAAATGAATGGAGTCATGTAGTCATCTGTTTGGGCTAAAAATTAGTATGAGCTGCCATATATTACATAACTGTGTCTTTAACCTCCTAGGACTTTTTTTTTGCTCCATAAGTCATGTGAACAATTACACTTGTTTGTTTGGGTTGGCTACAGGGTGTTACAATGTATCAACTCAATGATGATATTGTACCTCTGTTTGCAAGTTATCTGTATAAAAGTGCTTTGCTCTCATGTCTGGTACATTTCTGACACGAGAGACAAGGTTTTGTGTGACACAGAGCACTTGGCACTCCTCCAGCACATTCTTGTCATCAGAGGCATTGTGAAGGCACTGGATCTGTCCTTTGACAGCGACTTAAGCCAAATTAGTTTCCTTGTGAAGTGAGTCTGAGTGGTACAGTTCAGTGAGGCAGGCTGATGACACAGGCTGATGACACAGCGTTTGTGGAGCTCCAGCCTCGGCATCTTCAAGTGCATCTTCAACAGATTGTCATGAGGAGAGAAAAAGGAAGAAGTGGAGAAGGAGGTGGTGGATAGGACAGAGGAGGATGATGCACAGATCCCACCAAGGGCATATTAGACAGCATGACAGCAGGCAGCAGTCAGAGGAAATCACACCCATCCCTCTGCAGAGCTCAGGCACACAGATACATAGATATAGCTCACGTCAGAGCTCAGGCACACAGATACATAGATATAGCTCACGTCAGAGCTCAGGCACACAGATACATAGATATAGCTCACGTCAGAGCTCAGGCACACAGATACATAGATATAGCTCACGTCAGAGCTCAGGCACACAGATACATAGATATAGCTCACGTCAGAGCTCAGGCACACAGATACATAGATATAGCTCACGTCAGAGCTCAGGCACACAGATACATAGATATAGCTCACGTCAGAGCTCAGGCACACAGATACATAGATATAGCTCACGTCAGAGCTCAGGCACACAGATACATAGATATAGCTCACGTCAGAGCTCAGGCACACAGATACATAGATATAGCTCACGTCAGAGCTCAGGCAGGTTTATGGGCACTGCGTCCAAGTACTGTGCCAGCGGGCCAAACAGGCAGGGCTGTACCATCAGAGGTGTTACTATGATGCCATCTTTGGGTGAACATTTGGATTGTTCTGGTGGGCAACAACAAACTGTTGCTTTTCCTAAATAGGATAGGTAAACAAGGGGTTAAGAGGTTAAATCTCAGGGAGGGGGGGTGTAAGGCAGAAATGGATCTGGCCAGTGGAAAATCACAGATGGCTTTTCTTCCTCTGGTAACTGCTCATTTGGTGTTGGTTTATGGTGGCCCCAACAAACATTCCAGAGATGCACAGCCCCAATTGTTGATCTTCCCACCCCCTGCTAAGACTCTTATCTCAAACCTATGTGTCTGGTTCTCTCTCTGTGCTTTTCCATACCGGGGTGAAACTAGGGGCAGCGAAATTAATGTAAGAGTGCTTAAGTGAAATATTGCATTGTAATATGATTTCTTTGTCATGTTTGGGTTTATTTGAATGGTCTCAATCTGAGTCGGAAAATGGTCTCAGTTCTACAGCTGTATATATTAATTAAAACATGGATATCAGAGACCTGATAATTGTGGTCTCTGTGAGAGTGCAAAGGTATCTCTCTTTGGAGGGGGTCCACCCCAAATTTGGGTGAGAACTCCCTCCATTTTGGTTGTTAATGTGTGATTCTCATCTTGAGAAACCTCTTATCTATGGGGGTAATTATTAGACCAGATGCAGGATTAAAATAGGTACTTAAGGGTAAGCCAGTCAAAGAACTTGGAGCAATCTGTCTTCAGATCTCCCTCACAACCGTGTGAGTAGTCATTTCTAAGCAGCCAGGTATGTTCATGTTCTCTAAGTGTTTTTATGTTTCATGTGGTGTTTTAGACTTATATTCTTCACTTTAGACTTGCTAGATTTGTAACCTGTAGTAGTCACTTGTACCTGACGTAATAAATTGGTAATTCTGACCCACTATGGCCTCTGCTGAAATTCTTACCTGATAAGTATTCAGGTCACGGTGTTCCGGTAATACCGACTAGGATTTGGTTACAGACATATATAGCAGCGACAAGCGTAAGACTTGAGGTTCCTGGCTAAAATCAACTGGACTAGACAAACTGCAGATAAACTGTTAATGGTATAATATAGGGATAGGATTGCTGACCAGCCTCTGCACTGGATTGAATGGACATACATAGAGCGGACAAGTAGTCTGGCGCTCTGTCACTGAGCCAACAGACGATAGGTGCATTGAGTTGGAGATCAGCCTACATTCCCGGTAGAATCCACCCAAACCTTCCCAGACGCCTATTCCCTCATTGGTCTAGGAAATTGCCGTCTTACAGGGGCAAAAGTAATACAACTATGGCATCTGATTTTTGTAAGGGGTCTGGTGCCATCCTGCCACTCTGTGAAAAAGAAAAAATTGCAAGAATGAGCAAGAATGAAGTGAAGTGAAACTAAGAAAATACCAACAGTATTGAAAAGATACGTAAAAAGTAAAATATGTAAAAGAATAAATGTGAAAAAGACAAGCCATTGTGTGACTTGTAAGGTAGTGGTGGATGAGAAGTCCCGCTCCTCTCAGGATTGAACTGTCTGAACTCTCATCCCCAGCCATGATGGATTACCAGCAGGGTCTGAGTGTTGTCATATTCCAGTGTTACTTCTGGTGACAGGCAGATGGCATATGTCTCTGAGGGGCTCGCTCCAGTGCTACCCCCTCAGTGCCTGATTAAAAATCTGATTTACATCCCTTACTTTTGGTAGGGAGGAGTGAGGGGAATGAGAGAAATCCCTTAGGCCTACTCATTGTGAATACAGTTGATTTACAACCATAGCACCACGCTTTTAGGAATGATTTTTGTACAACGAATTTTTAAGGTTGTCTATTTTCAACTTGCTATAAGAGTAGCAAAGCTCTGAATTTCAAGAGACTAAAGAGAACCCTGTTCCAAATTTCTCAAACTGTTCAGAATGCATTTGTCATTCTAAAGCATGCACAGAATCCTATGCACAGAAGCCTATGTTCACTAAATCTCCAGCTAAACTGTAGGTGGTGCTTCTGCCTGTCTACATGTGCTCTAATGCTCTTAAATAATGAGGTGGCAATAGAGGTATTTATTACAGGCTTGTGAGACCAACATGGGAATTCTCAAGTTGGAGCGCTCCAACCTTTGATAAGTTGAGTCACTTTGTCTGTGTAGATACTGCACGTGGCAGACTGCAAGCTTGTACTGTTTCATAAGCAGTTCAGACGCAATATTTCAATACCCTTTAATGCAATGCAGATGGCGGTACCTTTTATCCAGGCAAGAAGTGACTTTACCTCACCAAACTTAGCAAGAAACAGTTATTTTATCAGAAGTGATAGTAGGATGTTATCATATGTGAAAAAGGCAAAACGTAACACACACACACACACACACACACACACACACACACACACACACACTCCTCCCCGTTCTTCTTTATAGCTGTCTAAGTGGTGAGGCCTGCTCCGAGTGTCCAGTGGGTTTGTCTGCAGAGACACACTCGCCCTGTGGGCTGGGACAGATGAGATGATGACACACGCATGCCAATGAAATACTGTACAGCCAGACCCTGACCAGCCAATGAAATACTGTACAGCCAGACCCTGCCCAGCCAATGAAATACTGTACAGCCAGACCCTGACCAGCCAATTAAATACTGTACAGCCAGACCCTGCCCAGCCAATGAAATACTGTACAGCCAGACCCTGCCCAGCCAATGAAATACTGTACAGCCAGACCCTGCCCAGCCAATGAAATACTGTACAGCCAGACCCTGCCCAGCCAATGAAATACTGTACAGCCAGACCCTGCCCAGTCAATTAAATACTGTACAGCCAGACCCTGCCCAGCCAATGAAATACTGTACAGCCAGACCCTGACCAGCCAATGAAATACTGTACAGCCAGACCCTGCCCAGCCACCAGCATCAGCCCCTGTGTGTGAATCCACCAAGTTCTGAGAAGATGAGTTTTCGGATTGCAGAAATGCTGCTGATTCCATTTGGAAGGATGCTGATGCGGCATTAAAAGACAGGCAGATGTGGACACTGACAGACACAATCCAGCCATCTTGTTCTTGGAAAAATATACGTACGCCACGAGTCAAAATACAGCAATGATGACTTGAGGTCTATACTCTGCCAACTTGCATCTTTTCCAAGTAAGCATCTGTTCATGGCTCATTAAATTGAGCTTTTAAACAGGCTGCAGAAGGCCAAGACAGGCTGGCCAGTGTCTCTTAATGAACATTTAGCCGCACAACCAGAAATGATTTCTTAAATGTGAAGATACTCACATCCTTCTCTGAGCCTTGTGAAACACTGCAAGGCAGAAAACACTCTTAAAATGATCAAATCTATACAATGGACTCTTATCAGAGGACCTCTCTCTGATCTTCTTACCCCAGAAGACCTCCATTGTGTGTATTACCAGCAAAACCCATACATTAAGTGCTATGAGACATACCAGCATGGTCTGGGCACAGTTTAACTAATTACCATATCCTGCATACCTAACACCTGGTTGTTTGCTTCCTAAGAGAGAACCTCAGGATGTTTGTGACTTCCAAGTTATGTGCAAATGTATGTGAATGTTGTATATGCATGTTTGATCTTTAATTGAGTCTGACCATGGTTTCTGAAGTACCTGCCATAGTTGTGTTATTGAATAGAGGTTTCAGGTTAGTTCTGCATATTAATCAGCTTCCATGTCACCTCTGCGCTATTCAGCTGCAAACACCCAACCAAATGGTTACATGAGCCAAAGGGCATGGCCTTAAGACACAGACAATACCATTGGATTGGTTGATGGAAATGTATGGAAATGAGATAATGGTATTCACACAACCATTTCAAGAAACTTGGACTCTCTCACTCTCTCTCTAACTATCTTGCTCTAACTCCTAGTATTTTTTTTTTTTTACTTTTGATCAGGTTTATTTGGTCATTCCATGTACAGTATATGGTTTAATTGGCATCCAGCCTGTTTATTCAATTGTTATTATTTATAGTTGTACTTATCCCTTTGGTTTACACCTTACAGTCAGTTTGGTTGATACTTGTAACATTTAAGCTTAGCCTATTGTTTATTGTGGTAATAAACTGTTCATTCATGAACCATCCATTTAACTCTTTGTGTGGCATGCTATTGCTGTGCCACCAGTTTATATGCTGCTTGGTTATATTGGAGGTTAGTCCATAATTATGGAGTCAGATTCATCGTATTTTCCGCAATATTTACCACTCTAATGCATTATTTTGTCTCGTGAAGGTCAGACACACTTAAGTCTTCCAGCATAGTGTTTTTCCATCGATTTGGTAACACTTTTGGCTGTCTTTCAATGTGGTCCAAGACTGCATGAAAAAAAGTATTTTCAGGCTTTAACTTTTCCTGACTGTTTAATTGGTGCACCAGCAACTGAACCATGTCGTCTGATGTTAGGGTAAGCTGTCTGCCTCTGTGTGTGTTTTTCAGTGACACCTTGTCACTGTACAACCGATGTAACTGAAAAGGTTTGTGTTTTTACTGAACATTTTCTCTGTTGGATAAGAAAGAAAGAAAAAAAAAACAAGAAAGAAAGAGAGTTACCAGCCTGTACTACTTTAAGAGTGTACATTTCAGAGGAGAGAGGAGAGTATGAGCAGTCAGCCCAACGCACCTTCAATAATGTTATCTCTCTACTGTGAGGAGGCCACTCAATACACTGGTGACTTTTACATGCACTGACTGATTCTTTTTCTTTTTCATGGTGGCCACTGTGCTCATTTTTCCTGAGGTGATCCATTTCTCTTTCTTACTCAGTCTCTCACTTGCCCTCTCTGCCTCTCACACACACCTCCATGACACACAGGGTGCTGTTAGTACTGTAGGTTCGGCAACAGTAGGAACTTGTCAGACGGAGTATTCCCCTCTCACCAGATCACATGTCTTGTCTTACTGGATTTATGTGCATTTCCTTGCTCCAGACACAATGCTGTGACTTACCAGGGGTAACAGTCAGATCATTACTCTTTTGATCGAGACTTCAGAGAGGCCGTACTGATTGTACAGTCAGTCCCTTCGTCAGGTGGCTGAATTCTCTTGCTTTTGCCGTGTGCCTTACAGAGGGACACAAATGGCTTTGATCAATCTGGTCATAAGCCATGGACACCAGAGTGCTAGTATTTTCCTCAGATCTCTCTATTTTCCCAGACTGTAGGATAACAACAGGAGAAAGCCGGCAGCACCCAGCAAGTTCGGATTTGAAACACTTAAAACTGATTTATGCGCTCATCATCAAAGCTTCAATCACCACGCTGAGTCAGTGCTCTCATTCGCACCTCACGACAGCGCTGTTCCTCTCCGCTTCGCTGCTTTAATTGGCCAATAGTGAACAGAAACCCACCACTGATTTACAACACTACTCAATATCCACTCCACAATCAGGCAATCCTTCTGTCTCTCTCTTCCATTCTCAGTCCAACCTCCTCTTGCACTTTGTATCAAAATAAAATGATAGTTATGACCATCACATGTAATGCGTCGCTAGTGGGTTGTTTCTAGATCTGAATGCACAACACCTAGCTCATCTGGCTGGCACCAGTCAGAGCTTCTGAGGGGAGCAATGGAAATGACCAGCAATTGTGCATTCATTGACTTCATCATCATGCATTCAGACCAACACTCACATATTGGTGAGGCACTGTTACATCCCTCTTCTCCCTAACGGTGCCACTATTTCCCAGTTTGCTCGTGGCTGCTCGGCAGCATGTTTTGGTTGTCGCTTACCTTAAGTGATTACAGGTGAGTCCTATTGTGGATGGGGAGCCTGACCTTTAAAACCCCCTCAGCCCAGGGAGTCGGGGGAGAGATTGTGTATCTGGATGGTTACCGTGCCAACTGTGTCTTGCTGCTTCATTGGATTTTTGGTTCCTCTTATTTTTCCCTTTGTCATTTAATTAAACCCCCTCGATTCAAACTCTCTTGACTGTTTGGTCATATATGCTGCGTTCATCCTGGCTGACCAAAACATTTGATCAGCATTTGCGCATTCATCGTATTGGTGAGGCACAACTTCACCTCAACTGGTGGTTAAAAATGTTCTAAAAACTCCATATAAAAGCAACTTTCCTTGTGATAAAGATCCTTTGTGTGTGTGTGTGTGTGCTGTGTAAACTACATGCGTCATGCAGTTTCTTCAGTTCTTGGCTTACATAAGAAACAGACTTATAGTGCTCTGCCTGAACATTTTTTGATTGGTGCCTTCCTCTGTTCTGTTTGTGTTCTGTGGGTTTGGACATTGTTAGATTAGACCTTATTATCAGTGTGTTGATAGTCAACTGTAAGGTAGCTGAGAAGAATGAATGTATTTATAGTTTTCACGTGTGGGCCTACAGACTCGTAAACAAACCCGCACTCTAATTAGACATTGTTTATGTTGAAAAAGTCATGCATTTAGCCAAAGTAATACTCAGCCTTTGAACTGAATTTGGACATTCATGTCACTGAAGTGAGTAACACAATGAGTGAGTGTGAGAACACAATGAGTTAATGGCGTCTCATGATTGAGTGCTGCTTTTCTGTAATTATGACATCTGTTCCGAGGGCGGTTTCTGATGCAGGTAGACTACATAATCAAGTTCAGTGCACTGGCCCAGATGGCAGTGCTTAAGGCCCTCTCCCTGCTCCTTCAGAGATATAATTAATAATGAGGAGCATTTGGTAAGCTTATAGATTAATTAAAGTGTGACTCTGGAGGACCGTGGGTGGTGTGTGCATTCCTCTGCTAAACTCAGCCTGACTGACTGCACTACTGGGTAGTAATATCACTCTCTGACAATACTGACTGTGCACTACTGGGTAGTAATATCACTCTCTGAGAATACTGACTGACTGTGCACCACTGGGTAGTAATATCACTCTCTGAGAATACTGACTGACTGTGCACCACTGGGTAGTAATATCACTCTCTGAGAATACTGTGGATATATTGTTTTATGATGGAATTGTGCTCAATCATATAAGAAGTAAAAAACTATGGGAGATCATCTGACCAAATCCAAAGGAGAATCCACTGGGAGCTTTGCACTTTAATTCACAGTGTCAAATCAAATCAGCACCGATGTGGCTGAACCTTCTTCATGGCCCTTAGCTAGCAGTTCCAAAGGGGTGAACTCCTGCTGAGAACCTGATGTGAACAAAGAGAATGTCACATCATCAGGATCCATATTGCTACCACACACTAACAATCTGTCCCACTGACACAGACAAAATGGAGGGTTGTGTTGTTGGAAAATCACTTCTATATCTTGTCACCAGGCACACCATATGAGGTGTGACATGACAAAATCAGTCCAGTTGGTCAAAAACGAAAAGTTGTCTTACTGGATATTCTAAATCTACAGAATATTCTTTATTTACTTTCAAATAAGGGGTCATTTGTTAGATAAACATAAGATCGACAAGATAAGTGACAACCACATGAATAACATATCAAAAAATAATGTCTGATGGTTAATGTTAAAGGCTCATTTTATCTGTTGTAGCCTTATGTAACCTATTCAGGGACTGAAATTCTATTCAAGTTGTACTTCATATGGATACTGAATGTCTATTTATGAACTGAAATATGAAAAGTATAGGAGTCATTCTCTACTCTGTCAACAGAAAGACATAGCTGCTTTGTCTTCACAGCTTTTAGTCCAAAGAGGTCAGCTCTGCTCCATACAACCTATAATTCACACAAATTCAAGGATTTGGCCACAACAATTACAACAAACCCTGACCATGTTGATTTCCTGAAATATGGCCTCTTTGGCCAATTAAAGAGCTTCATTTTTACCATCATGTGATATAAAATTGTCCCCGGGAATAATTTAGGTCCCTGATCAGGGTGCGTGTCATTTGTTTACTTTGTGTATACCTCTGAAAAAACTCTCTCACTGGCTAAAATCGTATTCTCTTCACAGTGAATATTCACGACGAGCTCTTGAAGAGGTAAATGACACCAACCATGACGTGATCAGACCCGGGACAAGCGAAAAATATTCATTCCTTTTACAAAACTTAAACACGCACACATTTATAGGCCTGCAAAGACTTATTTATAGGTTATTGTACAGTATATTTTGGTGACTGATTAAGGAAGATATGTACAGAATGTACAAAAGCAACATTTGTGGGTCATTTTGACTGGACTGATTGTGTTGTGACACGCCCCATCTATCTTTTCCTTTACGTGCTAGTTATTATTTACAATCCAATGAATGTGTTGACATTTGAAATTATAAAAGGCTATACGCATATATTGCCTAAATCCACTAGACAATGTACAGTAGGTCATACTCCCCTTTAGTGAATCACATTGTGTATTGGGGAGCATACATTTCATTATGATCTAGAAATGACCATTTGTCAGATAAAAGTGATGCTGTGTCATCTTATAGGAAATCAAACTGTCTAATGAAACGAGAGTTAGAAATAGACTGATGCTGGGTATATTCTGAGGTTGAGGACTTGTCCGTTTCCTTTGTTGGTTTTTGGGTCAACCATGCAACTTTTACAGAACATTTGTGATAGCTTTCTCCTTCTCCATTGTTGCTGTGATTGGCTGTTCTATGGTCATTGTGTGTTTCCTCTGAATCTTTCTGTGTAATGGCATAGGAACTTGTTTTTCACTCCGCTGACTACGTTTTCAATTAGCCCCCCCCAGCCCCTCTGCCCCCGCAGCAGTTAGCAGTGTGGACCACAGGCTGGGTCTGGTGGAAAGGAAATAAATACTCAATCGATCCCCATAAATGTTGACAGTGCACAGTCGTTCTGCGGGCCATTATAAAGGTATTTCAGATTGGTCATCAGCTTGTCGATATAAAGGACATCTCCCACACTAGGTAGAGAAATGTTCCTTTCAATGCACATGAATAAAGCCTTTGATTGTGAATAAAGGCTGCAAGGTTCTGCTTGTTATCCGTTTCTAAGGCTCAACGCCACTAGTTCTCTAGTTCACTGTGGCCAGTAAATGGTCTTCTTGATGAAGGAGCCTTTCAATTTAGATGGGAAATCAGTTTATTGTCATTGTGAGAAATGTTCAGAGCCATAGAACACAGATTAATTTCCGACAAGCAGTTCAACTGGCAGACCTTGTGTTCTTTGCCAGCTGCGTTTCACTCTGTAAAAACATCATTATGAGAGAAGCTTCTCCTGTTCACACTTTATACTGCTTGTCGTCACATATGTTAAATGAAAATGCAATAGTGCAAATGAGATTTCTGACAGCTCTGATTTAGATTCAGTGATACTGAAATGCCACTGCTGATACAAGAGATGTCAAGAATTTGTGATAATTCTATCATCTGCCAGAATAAAATACAAACCTCACTTGGCACTAACGATAACTTTTCACAATCTCTCTCCTGACACCGGAAATTACTGCCTCTATGGCACTGGAGTTGTGTTAACCATGACAGGGAAATTATATACTGTAGGTTTGCTCAGTGATGGTATACCTCATGTGATTTTGTTTATGGATTCATAGGCAATGCCTGTGTGTGCAGTCAGTTGTTTGAGTCAGAATGAAAGTATTACTAATGGACCTGAGCCGATTGGACTGTTTGATTTTGCTGTGCCCCTGTATTTTGATGTGTTTTTCTCTTCTGAAGTGTTACTCGCGTACTCCCTGTTTCTATTTACATTTTCATACATTTTCTATGTTTCTATCCATATTTCTCTCTTTTCTGTCGTTTCCTCTCTCTCTCCCTCTCCTCTCTGTCTCTATCTCTCCTTTTCCCCTTTTGTTTGATGATATAATGCATTTTTCATTATATGTCAGGTGGTGGCAGGGTGTCAATGAAGTCTTTATTATCAACATGAGTTAGCATTTCAAATACTAATATTGAAACAAGTTATTTTATTTTCATTTGATCAATCCCTGCCACTATCCAACTTGACCTAATGCAGCGTTTCTCAAAGTGTGGGGCGCAGAGACGTGACAGGTGGGGCGCTAATGGACGCCTGATCTATGGCAATACCCCTGATCTATGGCAATGCTTTCCTTTATAGACAATAGATTTTGATTGACGTCGGAGTATTAATTGCAGCGGGACAAGTTTAGTTTAGTTAGGGCTGTGTACTGTTCTCGCTACGTGTTTTACACGTCCAGTGTGTTGACAGTCAGTTCAACAGTCAGCCAAACTTGATTTCACGTGCCAGGTAGGGAGCGTCTTGCTCCTTTATTGATGTCAGGTGAAAACTTATGAGTGAAACAATAATACACAAGAAACGGAAAATACTTAGAAGGTATCTTAACTAAACACAGCAAGTTACTATTAGATTCATTACACCAAGAATCAGAGCACAGCTGGCTAATAAGTGCTAACGTCTGCCACCAACTGAGCTATGAATGAATGGTGTGCTAACGGTTACATATTAGAACGTATCTAATTCAATTTTACGTTTCAACCAACTATCACAGTTCATAGAATTTAAACATAGGTCACTTAAACATATTTATCACAGTGTGAGACAGCGAAAAAACGTAGTCATTGTTTTCGAGGGTGCGAGGAAAAGTATAATTTAATAGAGGCTTACTAGATATGTGCGTTACTAACTGCCACAGTTGTTTCCTATCCCACGAGACGAGTATGATGTCAAAGTAAAAGTCAGTCAACAGAAAGAAATACAATACTGTGTGTGTGCAGCGATGGATTACCGAACGGGCCTACCGGGCCCGGGCCCATGAGCTCAGGGGGGCCTTAAATCAGAGCCTCTGCGTGAAGTCGCTGTTATTAACTTAGCTTGCTGTCAATTGTTTTTAGACTTTGTATTTGTTAATATCAGAGGTGGCTTAAATGTATCTCTTATTTGTGGTTGGAAACGGTGTATTTTGTTACACGTCCTGACCCATGGTTTCATAATCCGTCCATGTGTGCGTGTTCATAACAACAATACACTACAACATGAAACATGAAATCACTCCAAGCAATATACATTTGCTGACCTAAATAAGACGCTATTTGTTATTACTTGAGGTTATTTCAATAATTGACAATTTTAAGCTTGGCATACCATTTTATGGGAGCGATGAGGGACAGGTGGGGCTTGAAAAGGCCCCCTTTGTTCAAAGTGGGGAATGACAGAAAAAGCTTGAGAACCACTGACTTAATGACATGTGTGAGGTTGTGTAGATGGCATGCAGGCTTATACCAGCTTGAAATGCAGCATACATTATTCCAGTCACACTCTCACAAACTTGTTGACACCAGACACCTTCTCTGCTGAGGATGCTTCTCATTGGAGGGCACAAAGGGTTTCTGGGAGACCTACTTTGCATTTACTTTGTAGTGTCAAAGCAAATTAAGGCATTACACATCAAGAGAAGAGACCCAGCCTCAACTCTCCTTCTTGGCCCCTGGGGCACAGAGAGTCTATCAGGTTTGGAATCAGATAACGCCCCTCTTTGGCAACTATTACTCTCAGAAAATTGCCAAAAAAAGCCAGTCAGTGCAACTTGTTTTGAACTACAAAGCAATGGCAATTATCTCCCAAGGCTTAGGAATGTGCACAACTGAGTCAAGAGACAAAAACACAGATACAACTGGCTCTGTGATTTTTTTTTTTTTAAAGAAAAATATTAAATTCTGTGCACATGGATTGTACTAATTAATTGACTTACTAACTGAATTACTTACTTAAAAATAACACGTCTGTCTTTTGTAATCGGACCTTCATTTAGCTCCTTGGTTTACACATCACCACAGAGGATGTAGCTAATACACAAAGAATTTGGAGTGAATCATCTAAAAGCTAAAAATGACCACAGTGTTTCTGTGATATTAAATTCATACATCTTGGCCAAGAGGTGCATTGCTGAAAGGCACACATAATTCCAACCTTGTAAGCCTGTGTGGATAGACGCTGATATGCAGCAATGTAGTTCTGTGCAGCATTTTAAGGCTTGTGAAATGGTGTTGCAGATTAATGAAGTTGTGTCTGAAGGCCGTATGCCTCTCTGAGGATTGGCCTTCAGCTGGTCTGGGTTCACTCGAGACTTCTCTTGGATTTCTGATGACCTCTGAAGAGTGAGATTTTTATCACAAAGCTTGGGTCGGACCATGTCATGTGTTTGGATCGTGGAAGATCCCAATGGATTTTAGACTATTACACAACCAAATGATTAAGTTCTGAGTTCATCAAAAAATACATATTGTTTAGGACACGTCACTTGATTTGGCAAAGTGGAGAATTCATGGACAAAAAAGGCATATGAGATCCATCAACCCACCATCAGCAGCAGCAGTCAAGATGTCCTCTCCCACATGAACTCTGTTTCTCAGAGCAGAGGCCCAACCAACTAAATCACTATTAATAGTGGGCCACACAGAGGCCCAACCAACTACATCACTATTTTGTTGCACTTCAGTTTCTTTGTTTAACTCAAACTATGAAGTACATGAAAAATATGCAATAAAAGCACTCACTACATACTTTGAAAACCAGCACTTGAGTGGGAACCATGTCCAGATGACAACTGCCACCACCGACCAACCAGATTATCCTCTCCTAAGCATGACATCTATAGCTCTCTGACTGAGATAGAGTTGATTATGCGAGCAGCAAAGGGTCTGTGCAATTTCATATTAAATACGATTTTTAGCAGCACTTGACACCAGAATACCTGTGTTTCCAGCTTATGGAGGTATTCTTACAGTAACACACTTTCATTTAATAAGCATAGGTCTGAATATGTTTGGAAAGTTATTGAAGGAGTTAATGGGAAAAGTATTGTATGTGACTGTGAAGTGACACCTCAAACAATGATTAAAGTGAGCCATTATACAATCCCCATCATTTATTTTGGACCTTAGCAATTTAGTTAATACCGAATTCAATTCAATGGCACAGGGAGCCCTGTCCGTCCACCATGATTAAATGTGGACTGAGTTTGCCTTTGATGAGGCCACCCCTCATTAAAGCCAGAGCACATGATGAATTTGTCTGTGATTTTAATTCTCATTTGATATTAACCTTATACGCTAAATAATTGCAAAATAGATTTCCTCTGCCCCTGCCTTGTTTGGAGCTTGGGTCCAAACTGCAAAAAGCTGGTAGCAATTGAGAGTTTGGAAACCCAGTGAGTTTCATCAGACCATCAGCTGAGCGGTCTGGCTCTGCCCTGCAGGAATCCTGCCTCGGTCTCTGCACCTGCACATGACTCGGAATCCCCAAGACCCCTCCTTTAGATTACATGTGAATTAGCATCCAATGGCAAGTCAATTAATGAATTTACTTTTTGCCCAGTGAGGGTGGTCGTTATGCAATCCTTTAAATCTCATTTTGTTGTTGTTACATTGAATAGATTAAATACAGATTTGTTTGTAGATTCATTTGTGGTGTGGTTTTGTTGCTTAAAAACGTATGCCACTTTTATCCTTGTGGGCTGATCTGGGCTTTCTGGCTGAGACACAATAAAATAACTTGGAATATTCAATATAGACGTGTAGTGTTATTCCACTGGCCACCACAATGAAGGACAAGGAAACGTGTCTTTTTTTTTCAATAAAAACCTTTTCAAAATGGCCCATGAGAATTTTTATATTTCTTATCACTGAAGCAGCCTCTCTAGTTAGAAAAATCAACCTGTAGGGTCCTAATGATGGAACTCCACCGTCCTTACTTGGATTGTCATTAGTTTGTACTCAGCAGGTATCCCAGACCAGCTTGAATTAATATTCAACATATTCAGTGTAATTTCATCATGCATCCACAAGGGGAATGGAGAGCCAGTTTCTGTCAATTCAGGATATGAATTAAATAACAATTACATAATATTCATTTCGAAAACTTCAGCTGCAGATAAGCTAGCAAAAAGTCCAAACACTGTTGTGTTCACAGTAAACAACCTTTTGTTTTGGCATAATGTATCCAACTTGCCTCTGAACTGTGACACAAAATGCCTCCCCCATCTGGTGCTGCTCGCATTCATCCTAAGTTCAGCGTGGGGAGGCTTAGGATGAAACGCTGCCAGAGCTGCAGATTGTTCTGTTTGTTTTCCCTGAGCCCGGAGCCCTGCACGCATCCCAACAACAGCCTGAGCTCCAGGATTGATGGCTTCTCTCTCTGCGCGCGTGTGGTGATAACCTCTGGCAGGGCATTCTTTACCTGCGGAGCAGAGATCAGAGGCAGGGCGGGCCAGATGCCGTGGTCTGTGTTGACGTTGGACAGTGTGAACTCATGTCCCTCATTCCAAAGGCATGGAGGCAGCCAGGAGGCGCTTCACTAAGCGCATGAGAGACACACTCTTACCCACAGCAGCCGGAGACATGAAGGCTCAGTCTCACTGAGATATCACAAAGCACCACAGCACTGATTGTAAAGAAGAACTTGGCTCCCTGTGACATGAGTTCAATCAATACTAACAAAATCTTGTGTTCCTGGTTGTAATGAGGCATAGCCACAGATTTCAAGGTTTAGAGTTTTAGATACTTTAGACCGGTGATTTCCATCATGTGTTTTCACAGTTTGAGTTCCAGGGATCTGTGTGTGCACTTATGAAATTAAGCGGATGCTTAAGAATATGGTGATTGTATAACGGGATCACAGGGTGTGTAAAAAATACAAACCTAAATTCATTGCACAGGGAAGCATAACATCCTCCTTACTGGTAGCAGACACATATTTTTTTCACTGTGATCACTAAAGGAATTGTTCTGGTGTACGTTTGTCAGATGCATGTCTTTCAATGTACACATATACTGTAGATAGGGTTGCCATTGCCTGACTGTTACGAGAACGTGAAGAGAGACGCAGTGGTGTAGTTCCAAAAAACACAGAAATGGCTGATTGGCTATGGATTTCTTGCTTTTCTTACAGCTGATCATTCAACTGTGGAGTTTACAATGACATATAATGATAGAGTCACAACATACCTAGGTAATAGGCTTTGAATCCGTGAGGATACTCAAGCCAAAGAGCTGAGAGAGCCTTCTGGGACCAACACAAGATTTGGAATGAAATTTCAGAAACACTTTACTTGAACCCAGTGTCATAAATGTAACATGGTCATATCATATACAAGTTGTAGAAAACAGAGGGTGGGTTCCTAACTTTAATTTGATTTCAATAGATAGTCAACAGTAGCTTAATTAAATGAGTTGTAATCTTAATGGTGTCATGGTAACGTTAACTTTGAGAGTTGCTTAACACTGTGGTGGGAGTGACGTGTATCTCCACAGTAATATTCTGAAATGGTGTGATGAGAGCTAACCAATTTCACACATTTGTAATTCCCTCCAGAGAGAATTCATGAAGGAAACATTTCAACCTTACAGAGTGATCCATACCACTCTTCTTTTAATGTCTTTTAAGGCACCTTTGAATTTCCAGATCAGTGGAATCAGTGGTTTTCACATGTTGTGTAATTTATGTCTCAGGCTGACACTGAAAGACTGATGCACGCTTTTATCACGAGAAAGCTAGACTACAGTAACTAGCTCTTGTCTGGTCTACCAAAAAAAGCCAAGTCAATTACAAATAATACAGAATGCAGCAGCAGCCTCACCAAAACAAGACGGAGGGCGCACATTTCACCAGTCTTAAAATCACTGCACTGGTTACCTTAGTTTCAGAATAGATTAAGATTCTTTTACTAGTCTATTAGCTAGTCTACTAGCAAATCACTCCAGTCATGCACCTGAATATATGTCAGACATGCTCTCAAGGTACACACCCAGTAGATCCCTGAGGTCTTCTGGCACTGAACTCCTAACAGTTCCAAAGGCCAGGATAAAGAGACATGGAGAGGCAGCTTTTATTTTCTATGCTCCCAGCCTTTGGAATACTGAAACGGTGGAAACCTTTAAATGTGCACTTAATGAATGACATACCTCTTTAATCTCACCTATCATTCTCTGTAATATTTATCTGTTCTCAGTGTTCTGTAGAGGGTCTGCTATACATGTGCATGTAGAGCAGAAACACATTGTGTTACCTCCTGGTATGAAATGTGCCGTATAAATAAAGTTTGATTTGATTTGATGTTTTTTTTTGTCTTTATTGTTTGATTTCTCATGAGGCTATGATTAGAATACACGTCCTCCTCCCATTGGTTCAAGACTTTTCCCATACATATTTCAACCATTTTACTTTAGGTTTATTGCCCTTTATAAGGCCTGATATATTACAACGAATAGAGGGACTGGAAACAAATCAGCATAGTCCATTCCATAGCACACCAGTTAGGCCATAAAATAAATGGGCTACGGTGTTTGCTAGATACGCCGGCCATCACAGCCTCTTGATGACTGCCTACACGGCTCTCTTCTCAGCCACTGAAACCCTCATGTGCCGGGCACGTAAAAGAACACATCCCTGTGTTCTTATTTCTGACAATTATAAACCAAACGACCAATGAAAATGCGGGACATCATCTCAATATGCAAAGTGGGACACCTAGTCACCCCACTTCTCCACCAACCAGCAGGGGACTGAGAAAGCACTGTCACTCAGAGGTCTGACAGAGTGGGTGCTAAATCTCTTAAGCCACTGCCGATTAAACATGACCTCACCCCCTAAACTTGCTTTGTTTACTTTTCATCAGTGTACAAATAACTCCAAGAGTATAGACACTCACAACCCAGGGAAAGTTGGCTCTGCAGCAAAGCTTGCCTGCAGTATGCACTGGGCTTTCCAGTAAAATGAAAGTATGTCTCTGTTATGTGGTTCTGGAGGCAACCGTAATTGCACCTGTAAGATTGATTGCAGGTTATATATAGAC
This sequence comes from Clupea harengus, assembly GCF_900700415.2. NCBI lineage: Eukaryota > Metazoa > Chordata > Actinopteri > Clupeiformes > Clupeidae > Clupea > Clupea harengus. The sequence continues at coordinate 2,699,344 of NC_045173.1, read as the reverse complement.
TCATGTCCAAACTTAGTCTATAAATTTAAAGGCTCAAAGACTCACACTCATCCATCCGTGGCTCACTGATTTGCGGTGGAATCTATTTAATCGGATTTGCCTCCGAGCTCCATGTTCTGCTCTTTAGTCTTGCTGCCACCTCTATCAAAGCTCTGAAATCTCCATTAATGACCATATCACACTCTTCAGGGGCTGCTGTTGTAATGCATGGGGTCATGATACAGAGGTAAACATCTTTTCACTGGCTACTGAATCCTATGCGCCATCCCTATCACCTGTCCCTGGAGCTCAATCTGAATCAGTGAATTAGAGCCTGCGGGAATACAATGAGTCATATATTGACAGAGGCATTGAGGCAGAAGAGAGGGAGAATGGAGAGAGGAGGGGGTGAGTGAGTGAGTGAGGGGGGGAAATGGCGCAATAGAAGTATTAGAGATTTAATCATCAGTCAAACGCTGCAGAGAACTATGTGTATTTGGGCAAGAAACGTGGAGAACAAGTTGTGCTGTCGTTTTGTAGGAGAGCAGCAGTGCTGAATAGTTCAGCATGACTGGGTTGTACTTGTGGTCCTTCTCCCTGCTGCCATGTGACGGTTCCCAGTCTGGAGTGGGTCTGGCCCGGGTCTGGCCCACGATGCCTCGGGTCTGGCTCAGGTCTGGTCCATGATGCCTCGGATCAGGCTCAGGTCTGGTCCACGATGCCTCGGATCAGGCTCAGGTCTGGCCCACGATGCCTCGGATCAGGCTCAGGTCTGGTCCATGATGCCTCGGATCAGGCTCAGGTCTGGTCCAGAGCCAGCTGTTATTCCAACTGTCGCGAGTCCTACTTCCCCGAACCCAGTGCCTCTGCCAACGGAAGACAGATGCCTGATTTGTTTGTTTGTGTGAGAGAGGAGGGTGGTGCCGCAGAAGGCACACAGGCCACTAATAAGCAGCTCAGGGCTTTCACTAGCTCTGTCAGTGCAATCTGTACAGATGAAGTCCATGCAGAGTTCCCAAGAAGACAGACCGCTGCAGCATCATATTTCATTTCATGAAATATATGTATTTTCCAGATGCACCAGAATACCTTCAAATTGATCTTCCTTGATCCCAAAATCTGAAGACATACCACTCGAAACATTCCAATTGAGTGCATTAATCATACAGCTGTATTTTTAATGGGCAATATTTTTGAGAACTGTGAGGGAGGGGGAGCACTTCCTCGGCTGAATATGGCTTTCACAGCTTTGCCCTTCCAGCTCCCAATAGCAGCAATCATAGATGAGGTCTCTGCTACCGTACTGAATGTCAGAGCACTCTCCGTACCATCACAGCTCGGCAGCTTTTTTCTACCAACACACAGCAGCACATCGGACCATTTACTGTTCTTTCTGTTGAGTTTTCTCTTTGTTTATTGGATTCATAGTTTTTTTTATTTCTCTTTCCTGAATCTCAATGACTGTCTATCTCAGTGGTTCTTAACCTGGGTTCGATCGAACCCCAGGGGTTCGTTGAGTCACTCTCAGGGGTTCGGCAGGGGTCAAGACACACACAGTATAGCCCGGTTCACACTAGCAATGTCGGGTCGTTTTTATATATACCTATGTTTTGAAGAAATCATATTTTATTTTTCCAATTACGAAGGGTTCGGTGAATGCACTGATGAAGCTCGCAGGGTTCAGTACCTCCAATAAGGTTAAGAACCACTGGTCTATCTACTGATTAGGCATCGAAAGAGCATGTGTGTGCAAAGGGATTCACCGCTCACCGCTCAGGAGGCAACCGAGTGAAGAGGAAACATCCCACTGTCAATCATCAGAGGTGACATGGCTGCATTGGTAATAATGGTGTTCTAAAATGTCAGAGAGCAGCCCTTCACATCCTGTGGTCACTCAATGCCTGTAGAAGGACTGCCTCAAATATCTTCACATATTCTGCTTTTTTTTTTTTAAATTAGGTTTAGACATTTTTTGGACATCACCAGGGCTCAACTATGTCTGCATATTCTCTTTTCAATGTTGAGTCTGTCATCCTTTGCAACTTCTCAGTGGTCATTCTTGTCATGTCTTCATGCTGATGTGAGTTGTATTGTTTATCCGAGGAGAGGACAGAAAAGCTCCATAGGGGCATGCGCTAATTCCACAGACCCAGACCGACACCCGATGACACTGAGAACACGAGACTGACCCTGTCAGATGAAAACCTCATATGAACTTTTACACTCACACAAACATATGCGCAAAATACACTCACTGATATGAGAAACATCTTTTTCTGCCTCTGGCTCTAGACATTCCAAATACAATGTTCAGCTTCTACTCGTGCCATTTCCTGTGTCCCCCTCTTCCATATAGGAGATATAAACGTCACCCCACTTGTGCATTTTAGACCTTATAAGTTTCTGTGGGTTGGAAATGTGACCAGATACCTCAGTGACGGTGTATGATGAACAATGTGTGCTCTGCTGTATGTGCAGTTTCACTGAGGCAGATTCCACCACACATGGGCCTTCGGAGTTACCCCCTTTATTATGCTGCCAAGTATTCATCTCTTCAAACAAGACCAGAGCCTCATAGACATCATTTCAGCTTCCAATCTGCAGTTTTCATCTACAGTTAAAGCAAGCAGGACTGTCACTCAGCCACACACTAGACAAAGGACACAGATGTTCTGTATGGGGGGGGGGGGGTCCACCTTGGTTGCTTTATTCTTTTTAAACTGTTGTTGACTGTCTTACAGGCTGCTGTCTAAAAGGTAGTTATCCTCACTTTGAGTCTCTGTGGCCAGACCCCCTTGTGCCTGTGGTAGGAACGTATGCCTACTGGTACAAACACCTGTCCTTGCAGCCGACTGTGAGGAAAGAGAGAGAGAGAGAACCATAGCCATTAGGACAGTGATGGGATGTAGGGAAAGCAACAGGTGAGGAAGGAAGGACATTGCAGAAGTGATGTTACTGAGGTTTCGGCCCATCTATGAGATGGAGAGACTGGTTCTTGTCTAAAGATCAAATGTCTGCACTGAATGAAGCCTGCCAATTTTTCATCATTTTGTATATGTACACATACTGGAGCACCTCGTGGGACAATTTCAGATAGATACAGCCACAACATGGGCACTTGACAAGTAAGTTTGTTTAACAATTCATTTATTTATATATAATAAACTGTGCAAACAGGACTCTGTGTGTGTGTGTGTGTGTGTGTGTGTGTGTGTGTTTAGTTTGTTTATTTGTTGATAAATAAAACACTCAGATTATATCTAGAGTGTCAGATTATATCTAGAAATGCACCCCATATTGTAGGTTGCGTGTGTGTGTGTGTATCTGAAAACTACATGTTTCAAATCCACCTTACGTAACACTGCGTTAATGCACGGATCTTAGACATCGTCAGCTGTTTTCATTTTCTGAAATATCCGAAACAAAACCTGCAGACTAAATACAGAGGGCACGACCTCGGTGTCCTCAATGGTAGATACGGGCATAGATGAGAATGTGCTAAGAAACATATGGGAACATCTTACGTTCTCTAGTGCCGCTGAAAAATGAGCCAAGGATACAATCTTGGCTCCTACATGAATAAAAGAACATTGGGTGAACAAAGTGCTGCCTAAGAGAACTAAACAAAGATCTGAAGTCAATTTAAAATATGTCTTATATCTACCTATATATCCTCACACTGCAAAGATTCACAGCACCTTTCTCACAACACTTGGTTAAGTCACTCCAGACCGCCATCTACAGAGTTGTGCCGTACACAGCAGAAAGAGAATCGTGAGAACAAAAAGCCTGAATCCATCAGAGTGCCATCATAGGACTCCAGAGACAGATGCCAGAGGCACAGATCACTTGTTCTCTATGTGTCAGATTCTGCAATAGATCCTGATGGAGGCTCTCAAAGATTTACATTATTATTTGAGTCAATGTTTCATTGCTGTTTAGAGTTTTGTGTTTTTATGAACGCTATTGATCATCCCAAATCTTTTCCCAAGGAATATCTCAGTCTTTTTGCTACATGAAATCTATGTAATGGATTTTTTTAATCCAGCAGTAGTATTTTACATATAGGGGAATGTGCAGTAGTACGTTTCTTCTCTGTTAACAAATTCCTCTCTTCATGACCAACACAGTAGCGGACAGTCTTTCACCAGGACGTGGAACAGGGAGAACAAACTCAAGACTCGCAACTGCAAATCCTCACTTTAATGCAGCACAAAGCCATACATCACCACTAAGTTATGACAGAGGGGGAGATTGTGGGGACGCTGTGAAAAATCTCCATGCGTTTAGTTGTACTTTTATGGTATGTCTTAAATATAATACATCAACTCAGCAGCTGAGTGTTGTGTTAAAAGGAGACACTGGCCAGTGAGAATAAGGGCCCAGAGACGATTCTGAATTACACATTGAGGTTAATATATGAGCACTGCAATCTTTCATGTTAGTTATACATGTTTTGAAAACTGCAGTTTTACACATGAAATGTATAGTTTTATACATGAAATGAAAACTGCATGCACTGAAAATCTCACATGAATATATGACTAATGTATTGAAATGTTGTATCAAGGAGCATTTGTACAATTTGTATTCATTTGTATTCTTGTATTCTTAACTATTTTAAAAAATCTTGGAATACACAGACCTATGGAGGAATACACAGACACACACATTAGTACACTAGAATGCATAATGCATAATGAATGCTGCAGACTTGGGAGGATATAGACTTCATAAAAGGTCATAATTATTTAAAGAGGGAATCCGCTTGAAATCTAAAACATGAAATTGAGATCTGTCCTTTGAAATGAGTTGGGAGCAAATATGCAAACTGACCTCTTAAGAGCAAATCTGTGAAACTCTCTCACAAACTGTTCTGAATTCTAAAATGTCAAACTGACCTCTCACAAACTGTTCTAAATTCTTATCCGTGAAACTGACCTCTCATCAGCTGTTCTAAATTCTAAAATATCAAGAACACAAATGTGGTTGCAGGGTTCAGGGCAGATTTTAAATGAATTAATATATTTTCCAGATTTTTTTTTTTTTTTAAAGTCTGATCTTTCTGCAGTTAGCAATGTGCGCATTATGAATTTTCTCACAAGTGCAAACAAGACTGTAGAATAAAGAAATTCTTGCCTTGTTATGTAGAGTTTAGCTGGTTTTGGAACACTATCTAAAGCATACATTCTGCACAGATTTTCCAAGTGCATGCTTTTCTAAGCAAAGAATTGATTTGCTTTATCTGGTTCAACCTTTTTCAAACATGTTCTCACAACCAAACAACTTTAGACAGGAAACAGTCTCTCCATCTCATCATGTGTGTGTGTCTATGTGTGTGTAGATGTGTAGCATCTTTCACCCGGTATTCAGAAAAGAATTCCTACGGACTGGCTCTCATCCTCTTTGGAACTCCATGAGACAGAACTAAAGTGATCTTGGTCATTTTAGGACATTAAACAAGAGAGACTCTCTGGATGCCGTGCAAAAGGCCGATTAATCTTCCTGCCAGTAGAATGCCTGCATGCACAAACTGACTTTGAAGAATGATAATGGGACCACACTGAATGGCACTATTACGGTGTTCCACCTTCTCCGTAAACTGGCTTTTTACTTTGTGTTCCTACCGTCAGAGAAATGAAGTCATTACAAAGCAATCTCACTCTAAGTGATTCTGGCTTCCGTGATATCATTCCATTCCAAATGCTTCAGTTGGTACAAATGTTCACTCAGACTGTAAGAAACCCTGTAGTAGTGAGATTTTTAGCTCATATTAGTTCATATTACAAAAAACCTTCATTTTTCACTTCAGGCTTAAAGACTCCCAGGCTGGTAAGTACACTAAAGCTGATAAATGGTGTCCCTGTTGGCAACAGATTAATCCTGGTGTTTCTCATTTCAGTCCGTGTTGCCTGGTCTAGATATGTGTGCATCTCTTCTGCCCCCTTGTGTCTTGTAGAGTGCGGTGAAGTGTGTATATCAGGAGTCTTTTGTCTCATGGCCTGCCATATAAAGTACCTCGAATATATTTCGATTCTACAGATAAAAGTTAGCAAAACGGCATTTAGCTTCCAGTGACAAGAAAGCATGACAGCCGTTTAATTAATACATTTCTGTTAATTTAACCCCTTCAAGAAATGCATACCAGTCACAGCATGGGCCCTGTTTAGCTCTAACCAGGCGAGAACATCCGTTTCCTTGACAAAAGGCTTACGTTCCCATCATTTATCAAGAATCTACATGATTTGCCTCGCTGCATCCTTGTGAATTCTCTGCAAGTATGCACGCTGTTGCCAGCTGAACTGGTTTCCAAATTAGGTACCGGATCTTATTAGGCCACAGCCACAAGCAAATGAGGAGGTGAGTCGGACTGAAGAACTGCGCTGGAGGCACGGCCCAAGGTCCTTCACTAATCAAGTGCACCTTATGAAGCCCCATGGGACATTCCACACAGAAAATAAAACCTTCTGAGAAACAAAAATGAGCAGCTTAGTTAATGGGTCTAAAACTTTGTGTTACTAATTGATGCCATTTTACTAAATAGTCTCCATATTTAAAATCTGTGAACTTTGTCGAAGGTTCAATGGAAAACTTTTCCTGGGTAAAGTTAAACTCACACTCGGAAGCATCACGGAGTCAGATGTGATGTGAGTGTGTATGTAACGGGAGTAAATGTCATTCATTTGATCACATGTTTGGGGGCGGGACAGCCGATCTCGTTCTGTATATTTGCTGTGTCGGTGTTTGTGTGATATCTCTCTACAGGTGTTCCTTATCTGCGGGCTGATTTGACCACCTACGGGATTGGCTGGGTAAAGGCATAAGAACAAACCAAGATCTCCTCTCAAGGCTGGCACCCGACTACGGACGACAGCGGTTTCTATACACGGAGGCGAGATCCGGAGCCAGCTGCTCTCTTCCCCGAGTCCTGAATGATCGGTCAGCACGGTGCCTCCAAGCCTCACCAGATTGTTCAACGCACTCAACTCCACGCCATAAAGGGAAGTAGCTCCGCTATTGCTGTATGTGTGTAAGAACAACCCCAACCGTGATCATTACATTATTTGTGTTTGATTATACACCTCCTGCACTTCCCCAGCACACGGAAGAAGCAGACGCCATCAGCAGTGTGGACGACTACTCCGAGACGAACTATTGTTGGTGCGGATTATAGTTTCCTGCTTCCCCAGCCTGAGCTGGGCTGCTAGGACACGGGGAACAACGTCAGTGCCTCGTAGGCGTGGCCGACAGGCTCGCATCTGTCCCTCAATCTCCTCCTGGACTTCGGTTGGCTAGGCCGTGGGTTGGGCCGTGAGTACTGTCGAACGGTGATTGGCCTTCGAGCCCGTTCCCCCTGTTAGAGTAGGGAATTGTGTATTTTAAGTTGTGGTTAGACTTTCCACTGGCTGCCCGCAGTGTCACCATATTTATGTTGATTATCTTCATACCTAGGGCTCTGTGTTGTAATACTATGTGGTGATCTTACCTGTTGGCTCATTTAGCCTCCAGCTGTTTGCATGTTGCACATGCTATTATAGTGCCAGATTGTTTGCATTTTTGCACGTACGTTTGCAGTGTCATTGTTTACACGTTTGCACATACAGTTACAGTGTTGACCTTCCTTGTCACTTGCACATAATGACTGCCGTGTTGTATTGTTTGCATGTTTTGCACAGACTGATCTCAGTGGGGATCACTGCTTAAACTTTGCACATCTTGACGTTTACCACTATAGGGTTACCACATGGTCGGTTAGATTACTATAGCCCTCTTTACAGGTTTGCCGATAATATCCATTTCCACTGCCGGCGCCTAGTCTAGCCACCCTGTTCAAATTGTGCATTGATGAGTTGTCTTTTTGTGTTTCCTCTGCTAGTATTTTATAGGATGACAGTCCTGTTTTAAACTTTGTTAATACCAATAAAACCTTTTTCATAAATACATTGTTGGTATTGTTGTGTATTCAAGGGTCTAACGTTTCAACCTGTCCTCAGGGGCGGTTTTAGGCACGGGCGACCTGGGCAGCCGCCCGGGGCGGCACTTTTTCATAAGACATGGGGGGCGGCAAGAGCACTTAAAAAAAAAATGTATCTGGGCCGCGAAGCGGTTTTCTATTATCTATCATATCACTGTGTGTGGAATTGGCAAATTGGCGCCCCCTGCAGCTGCAGGCGCCTCTGCTCGCTAAGAAGGTGCGGTGGACAGATCCTGAGTGAAAAGGTAGAAGGGGGAAGGGGAGGGGGCGCGGGGGACAGTTCACCTCTGGGTCGCGTTTTTTCTGAATTGTGTGAAATGGCTAATACAAATAGGTAATACAGAACGATTATGTGGTCACCAAGTCCAAGGTGAATTGGTGGAAGGAGACCACTGACTGCTTCAACTTATCCAACTGGTGAAGGTAGTACGTGGTTAGCAGAGTATAGATAGATAGATAGATACTTTATTTATCCCGAGGGAAATTAAATACATCTTTTACAGAGTAGTCTATTACATTATCAAGATAACTATTGAAGGATGCTCAAGTGGACAAGGTAAAAATGTGTTTTCAGTCAAGTGTAACTTAACCTAAATTCCTATTAAGGCAACCAGCTAATGTTGAGCACCAACAGAATTGTTTGCTAGCTAGCGTTAGCTAGCTGATTTGACCATAGGGTATGAACATGTTCATTCATCTTGACACTAGGCTAAAGTGTTAGCGAAGTCCCGCTAGCCACAACTAACAGAATATAACAGCATACTGAGTACTAGTATAATCAGTATAGTATAACAGGTCGATAGCTAGCTGGTTAGACCATATGTTTCCTTTTGACACAACTATACTAGCCAGCGTTAGCGAAATCTCGTTAGCCACGATTAGCTAACTCAACTAAACCATAATGCATGTTGAGTGCTTGTGTCACGGGGGTACGTGGGAGTAAAGAGCAGGTTGCGGTAGGAACTGTATGTGAGGGAAGCATAGGTGAGGGAAGCAATGGGGTGCTGCACTAGACCAGCAATTTGTCTACCAATCCTGCATTAATTATCCCTCAATCAGTCAATTCAATTCAGCTGGTTTATTTAGCCATAGCAAGCAGGAGCCTCATAAATGGGGAGAGAGGAGAGAGTGTCGGAAAGTTCCCCCGCCCTGGCTTTGCTGTTATTTGTTACAGGATCTCGGCGGAGTGCCGCGAGTTGCAGAGGAAAGTTTGGAAGCAGAGGGCCGAGGAACACCGTCTTTGGGGAAAGCGAGAGTGGAGACGTGACGTCTAGTGGGGATCCCTCGACAATCAGCTGACTGAAGGCTGACTCAGGACAACGTAAACCAGCCGTGACTACAGTGGAGCCGTAACTGGTGTGGACGTACACCTCCTTTCGCGCAACTGCCAGGGAGGAGAGAAGTGTGGAGCTTTCCTCCCTCAACGAGCTAAGTGGCCCTTCCTTGCCCTGTTAGTTTTAGATTAAGCAAGACTGTGCTTGAGTGTTCATGTTCCACGAGTGGTGAGCAGTGTATAGTGCCGCTAGCGTAGAAAAGCAGTAGCCTGCTAATGACTGTATGTATGTTGGTTGCCTGTGTTATTGAGCCTCCACATTCACAGTAGGCCTATAGGCCATCTACAAGTGGCTGCCTACCTGACGGTGTGTGTGTGTGCGTGCGTGTGTATGTGTACTTCCTAGTGAAGCCCAGCTGAGACAGTGAGGGACCGGCACGCCTGCCAGCCATACGTAGGAGGAGAGTGGACTGCTTAAGACATGAATTGGACTCTTTTACTCGTTGCACCTTTTCTACATATTTATTAGCTATTGTATAAAATAAAGATTATTGTATTTTTCTACTTCTGCATCCGTGTCTGTATGTTGCGAAAGGGTGCTTCACAGCCAAAGGATATTAATAAGCTAACTGTGAATAATACAGTGTACCGGATAAAGATAAGTAACACTGAACCTGTGACATTTGGCGTAGCCGGCAGGATCTTTTGATCTGTGTTGAAGCACCCTTTGTCAGCCATGCAGAACGGGGAAGATGCAGACGGGGGCCATGAACCACCAGTAGAACAAGCTCAGCAAGGCAATATGATTGGTATGTCCCCCTATTTCATTGGCTCCCCATGGGTGCCGAGATTTAAAGGCGCAGATTCTGGGTCATCCTATGGGGAATGGAAGGCTCAAGTTAAGTTTATGTTGTCCTCTATGCCATCCCGGTCAAATGCTCAACAGAGTGACTTTATTATTGGAGCCTTGGATGGGGAGGCTAGAAGGGAAGTGGTTATACTGGCAGCTGAACAGAGGTCTACCCCAGCACTTATTTTTAAATATCTCAATGGACTTTATGGTGATAATACACCCATAGCGCACATGCGTGGTATGTTTTTTGATTGCAGACAGCGTCCAGGGGAATCAGTGCGGGCCTTCTCCCTCCGGTGTCGAGAGCTCTTCCAGCGGCTGAAAGGACCGAGACCCTGATGTCTTCTCTGAGGCAGGGCAGGTGCTAAGAGATCAATTTACCATGGGCCTACAGGATACCGAACTTCGTAGAGAATTGAACCGCATGATTCGTAGGAATGAGGTAACCACATTCGAACAGGCTCGTCAGGAAGCTCTTCACGTAGAAGGTGATCGACAGAGCAACATATGGCAACCCCCAACATGTGCAGCAGTACGTGGAGGGGAACCACCTCGTACAGCTGATCCTCGGAGTGATTGGAAAACAGAACTGAAGACTGAACTCCTATCGGAAATGCGCGTGCAGATGAAGGAGATGCAGAGAGCCCTGCGGGAAGAACTTCAATCGTCCAGCAGCCATTCCCGAGACCCTGCTTTACAAACACAACATTATCCCCAAACCACCTCTGGTCGGACCAGGGATCCCCAGGTAACCCACAGTAGGACACAACCAGAAGAACAGGCTGGGGACAGGCGTGGACGTCCTAGGTTTCAGTGGGATGAGCAGGGGCGACCCATTTGCATGCACTGTCAGCTGAGTGGGCACATTGCCCGGTTTTGCCCCCGTGCGGAGGTGGATTTAAACTAGATCCTCCGGCCCCTAGGGGTCAGGTGTCCGGAGTTTCTAGTGCAGGCCCACAAAGTGCTCAGTTTAACCAGGTGGTGGGCACGTGCCCACGGGTGGAAGTTGATATGCATGGAGTAACTGTCAAGTGTTTGATGGACACTGGATCTCAGGTAACTCTTATTCCAGAGAGCCTTTACAGGAGTCTCCCCAACAGTAAAAGTGGAACTGTGAAAAATGCTTCGTGGTTAGCCTTGCAAGCTGTTAATGGATTAGAGATACCTTATCTTGGTTATGCCCTACTGGACATAAAAGTGGGTGAGCTTGAATTACCTCAGCGTGGGGTGGTGGTGGTTAAGGATAAGCAGGGCAATCAACAGTTTGAACCAATACTGGGTATGAACATTATTGAGTGTTGTTGGAAAGAACTGTTTAAAAATCCAAATGCGCGGCTTAGAGCTGTGGAGCAACGATGGATTTCTCAATTGGAGAACTATGACTTTGACCTTAGGTACCGCCCTGGGAGGGAAAATACTAATGCGGATGCTCTATCCAGACAGGAGATGGCGGAGGAAGTAGCGGTGCGTGTGGTCACCTACCGGCCCCCCGACAATGAAACACCCTCACACTCCGTGGAACAGGAAGTGCAGGCCGAAGAGTGGGGCTGGAGGCCTCAAAGATGGATTAATCTGCAAAGCACTGACCCCAACCTGGCTAGGCTGAGACTACTCCTAAGTACCGGTACTAAACCCCCTGGACAAGCCTGTAAGAAGGAGCCAGCTGAAGTTCGAGATTTATTACAACAGTGGCCACGCCTGAGCTTGCTAGACGGTTGTTCTGGTTCGTAGGATGCGGGACTCTAATACACAAGAACTTTATCAGCAGATCGTGGTGCCCCTTTCGGAGAGACAGTCGGTGTGGGAAACACTGCACACGAGTGCTGGGCACCTTGGGACCGAAAGGACTCTTTATGCCCTACGAAGGAGATTCTACTGGCCCCGAATGGGAAGATGCAGTCAAAAGTGGGTGGCCGCCTGTGAACGCTGCTCCATAAGGAAAGCTCGCACCGAGAGAAGGGCTCCGCTGGTCCCCATTGTGACATCTGCTCCCCGGGAAGTTCTAGTGCAAGGCACATGGGTGAACCAAGAACCAGTGAGTGTAGAAGATTGGGTCCAAAGGCACCATCAGCGTTTGGTAGGTGCTTATCAAAAAGGTTCAACACATGCTGCACAAGCAGCTGCACGGCAAGGAAAATATCAAAAAGGTACGCAGTTAGGTCCCTTGGTTCCAGGAGAACGTGTTCTGATAAGAACCTTTAGACGGGGTAATGGGGGTAAATTAGCTGACCGTTGGGAGTCCATGCCCCATTTTGTAGTACAGCAGTTGCCCTCAGGGATTCCTGTGTATAGATTAAGGCCGGAAGGGAAGGAAGGGCCCATTCGCACTATTCATCGGAATCGTCTGAGGCCATGCCTCTTTCACCCAAAGCCAACCCCAGCAGCTGAGATGTACCTGGCACAAACACCCGTTCCTGATGAGCCGTGGCCCTTTTGGGCCATTGAACCTGCACAACACTCTGGGGTGGGTCATCATTCTGTGGAAATGGGAGGACTGGGGGACGAGAAGTAGATTTAGGAGAAGATGCCATTACAACTGCAGGGACACTCCGTAGGTCAACGCGAACACATTTGGGAAATCCTCCAGTTAGGTATAGATAAAGCAACATTAAACAGGACATGTAGTCACGAGGACGTGACTGTGATCTAACAGGGAGGGGTGTCACGGGGGTACGTGGGAGTAAAGAGCAGGTTGCGGTAGGAACTGTATGTGAGGGAAGCATAGGTGAGGGAAGCAATGGGGTGCTGCACTAGACCAGCAATTTGTCTACCAATCCTGCATTAATTATCCCTCAATCAGTCAATTCAATTCAGCTGGTTTATTTAGCCATAGCAAGCAGGAGCCTCATAAATGGGGAGAGAGGAGAGAGTGTCGGAAAGTTCCCCCGCCCTGGCTTTGCTGTTATTTGTTACAGGATCTCGGCGGAGTGCCGCGAGTTGCAGAGGAAAGTTTGGAAGCAGAGGGCCGAGGAACACCGTCTTTGGGGAAAGCGAGAGTGGAGACGTGACGTCTAGTGGGGATCCCTCGACAATCAGCTGACTGAAGGCTGACTCAGGACAACGTAAACCAGCCGTGACTACAGTGGAGCCGTAACTGGTGTGGACGTACACCTCCTTTCGCGCAACTGCCAGGGAGGAGAGAAGTGTGGAGCTTTCCTCCCTCAACGAGCTAAGTGGCCCTTCCTTGCCCTGTTAGTTTTAGATTAAGCAAGACTGTGCTTGAGTGTTCATGTTCCACGAGTGGTGAGCAGTGTATAGCGCCGCTAGCGTAGAAAAGCAGTAGCCTGCTAATGACTGTATGTATGTTGGTTGCCTGTGTTATTGAGCCTCCACATTCACAGTAGGCCTATAGGCCATCTACAAGTGGCTGCCTACCTGACGGTGTGTGTGTGTGCGTGCGTGTGTATGTGTACTTCCTAGTGAAGCCCAGCTGAGACAGTGAGGGACCGGCACGCCTGCCAGCCATACGTAGGAGGAGAGTGGACTGCTTAAGACATGAATTGGACTCTTTTACTCGTTGCACCTTTTCTACATATTTATTAGCTATTGTATAAAATAAAGATTATTGTATTTTTCTACTTCTGCATCCGTGTCTGTATGTTGCGAAAGGGTGCTTCACAGCCAAAGGATATTAATAAGCTAACTGTGAATAATACAGTGTACCGGATAAAGATAAGTAACACTGAACCTGTGACACTTGCACAAATTAACTTGCAGAGAGCTGGTTAGCTAACATTAACGTACATGATGTGTGCATTGATTCTCTCTCTCAATTGAAGGATTTGTGCAATTGATAAATTTAAGGTTGTCTTTCACTTATATTGTTATAATAAAAAAATAAATAAGATTCATTTTTTTTCGGCGGGGGGGGGGCGCTCAGAGGGGGTTTCGCCCGGGGCGTAATTCCATGTAGAACCGCCACTGCCTGTCCTGTTACATGTACACCTGGTGATAGGGTTGGGTGAGATATCGAATGTATTCGTTTTTGTTATTGAACAATGTAAAACAAAATGTCTCAATCGCAAAAATCGAGATGAGTGCTTATGCTGTCTCTGTAACACCAAACACTTCTGTGGAGTTACCATACAGTTACGACAGTAACGTTATCAGTGGACAAAGCTTCATGCCGTTATGTCACAACAGATTTGATTCTGTTACATGTGACAGCACCGTATTCATTTCAGTCAGTGTGCCACCGACTGACCTTTCTTTTTGCTGGTTGTAAATACTAAAACCTGTATGTCCAGCCTAGGGCTCGCCGATATGGCCCATATGGCACAGATAGCCCCTTGTTACTGAGGAAAGGGCATATAGTTTTATAGTAACACTATGCAACAATTTGACACTTTTTGAGGTATGGTTTTATAGGCAGCTAGTTTTGGTACCATCCTCAAATTAATGTTGATAGCATATGGTCATGTGAAGGACAGATAAACATCTTTGTGTCTTCCCCACTTGCCATCCAAGATATGCCCTATATATTTGTGTAACGGGCTGGAACACCCTGCAAAAATGGAAGAAAAGCTTTCACACGCATGGCATTGCCATCTATACTGCCAAAAGACACCAGTTAGTGTGTTGGCAAGCTTATATCAGTGTCAACTGGGCTGTTTGCAAGGTTTTTGCATGCCTTTTAGGTAGTTAGCATACTAGTTTTGGAACAGCATTCCGTATTGCTGCTTTAACTAGAGGTGCATTTCCGCAAGAAAATGTGAGGTGTGATTGCGGCGCAGAAGCAGTCAGCAGTTGCATACTGTAACCGCAATTGCGTGTGTAGCGTCCCCATGCCCCTATGATGGGCATGACACTTGACACTGTGTAAAATATGAAATTACCACAAAGTTTTTAAAATAAAATGTTTCTTTCTTACCCTTGAAATGAAATTACCTTTGTTCACTCAAAACAATAAATCTCAAAGAAATAAGGCACCTATTTCATCTTTAAACTCAAAGGCACACAAATGCACAGACCTAGGTTAGGTCAACTTTAAAGTTAGCCAAAAGCTAGGTAGCCTAGAGCTAGCAACTCAGGCTACTACACCTCTAAAATGAGTCTAGCGCCCTGGTGCATAAACCGAATAAAAAATATTACCAAAATGGCAAAATATACGAAAAATGTAAACATTCAAATGCAGTCAGACACACAGTGACCATAACTGCACCCACTGTTCGCACAGTCAAATATATCAGTCAATCAGTGAAATAGAACACAGTGAAATATAAATGTCCTATGCTATGTAATGTAATATAACATTACCCCCAACGTTGCAGGCCTGTTCGTTGTGACCATAAACTAAACAGCCGCATGGCTTGGAAGCAAACAAAAAGGTGAACCGTTTACCTTTTAAGGCGTTTGGAAGATTGGAAAGGAAGCAGTGGAGAGTCCTGTGTGTTAAAGCGTGCGTGGAGCCCGGTTCCTCGTGTCGACCTGTTTGCGCTGGCGTCAATCCTTTCTGTCCGTCTGTCTTGTCCAAAAGAACGTCATAGAAATCCTCCTCTGTCTCGCCAACTCAACAAAGTCGGCAAAGTCCTGTGTGCCCCGAGGAAATTGGTAACTGAGTCTGGCTCGAGCCCTGAGCTTCAATGGCGCCCAGGCTAGGCGTCACGAGGCAAGCTACTCACGCTCTATAAACTCAATAAACTGTCCAAGAACACAGTCACTGATGTCTTAGTTATCTGTCCGACAACTTAAATCAGTTCAAATCTCGTCCTATAGCCTAGACAGATAATAACAGTGTAATTGTAAAGTTATGATCAGTGAGCTCAGATTAGCCGTCCGCTCTCGTCCATCTTCTCTCTTTTTCTTCTTCTTTGCTCCAGCTTCTGTTACCACAGTTTGTGGTTCAGAGGTCACATTATCATAGCAACCAATAAAGTTATAGAAATGAAGTATTGAAATTAAAATAAAAAACAGGCCATTGAAAAATAAAATACATTTTGGCATAGTATATTGAAAACATTTTTAAACATTTGTAAATATTCTTTACATGAAGAAAATAAAAGGAAAATATAGCACAGGGCTACACGTGGATGCCAACATTTCGCTGTGCAACAAGACACAGGGCAGTGAATCTGTAACACCAATGACACACTAACATTCTGGCACACACACAGGCAGACAAAACACACTCTGCACCTTAAATATTTATCAGTCAAAGTTCAAAATGGTCTCCATTCATTGTGTGCAATGCACCTTATTGAGATCTAAGAAGAACCCGACCAGTGTTGAGTTCATATTTTGCTTGTTTGTGTCGGTTCAGTGTCTTTAACCTGGCAACCCGCATGAATCGAGTGGGGGGAGGTGGGAGACAATCTCCAATATTTTGAATTTGGAATGCAGCACCGATTGTAAACACTTGGTGTACATACTGCTCCTTTGACATTTCTTTCCCTGATAGATATAGTGGCCCCAAAAAGGATTTGGACACTTAAAACTGCAGGGATTTCATTGCATTTGACAACAGACTGTCAAAGTACATTTATTTTATTTGAAAAGATTTAAATTGTACACAAAAAGAAGTTTGTTTGGACAAAAGCATTAGTAAAGTTCACCATCCTTTATCTTACAACGTCTTGGCATGGAATCAATCCGTTTTTGTAATTGCTGTGGTGAAAGTGTTCTTGATGTTTCAGCCAGCAAAGTTTTCAGTTCACGCAGTGATCACTTTACCTCTGTCACTCACTGCACAGATTATGTCGGGACAAGGCATGTAGGAAAACTAACACATTTGCAAATAGTTTGCATCTAACAGGGAAGCGTCCCCCTTCTCTGTCACTAAGTGGTTGATATGGGTGGTTTAAAGGTGTGCTCAAGCCTTCACCTACACTGGGGGGAGGGGTAATGAAATGTGTTTTTTTTACCTGAATCTCATTTCAAAGAGCTTAGCAAAAACCAGGACACGCTAACTCATAATCTTCAAGTCACTTTTTAAAATTGTTAGGAATTAAGAAGCACAAAAATGTCTGTGATTTAGAAAGCTATTTTAAGGAAAGAGGCTTGGCAAATTCTACACTGCAACGCAATGTTAACGCACCACTGAGAGAAAAAAAAATAGAAAATCCAAGCTTGTAGTTTCATCACTACAGTCCACTTCATGATCAGCAGAGCGAATGGGACACACTTGAGGAGGCCCTCCATTCCTCCAACCTGGAAGAAGGGTGACTGGAGGGGGTCTATTGGGCTGGGGAAGGTGGGCTAGTGTTTCTCCGTTCCACATCACAGACAAGCCCTCGCGCCTCAACGATACTAAGCCTGATCTGAGATGCCAGATTGGGCCGTGCGGGCCGTAAACCTTGTCCTTACTCTCTGGGTTTGAAGAACGGTTTCAGATCATTTCACAAGAAAATCAGTTTTTGGAAGACAAAAACTCGCAATGACAAAGTTTGCTAAAAGTTTCAAATGAAACAACGAAAAGTAAGAGTCAACAGAAGTCGAGCAATATATGTATAAATATTAATGTATATATATACTGTATATGTGTGCGTATGGAAAGAAAGAGAGAGACACACACACATGCACTGGGTTGACCTGTGCTGAGCTAGTGCACTGCAATGTAAAGCCCACAAACCAGCCCAACTTGACACACACACACACACACAAACACACACACACACACACACACGGCAAGGAAGGAGTGTAGAGAGGAGAGAAGGTGACCAGGAGAAGGAGTGCTGTGTGGTGTCCCTCTTTTCCGTTTTTGGTGCTTTTAACTGACCAGTCTGAAGGCACTTGATAGTAGATGGTCACTTGGTCCCCGGGCGCTTACAAGCTGCCCACTGCTCCTGAGAGGTCCTGGAGGAAGGACGGTCCAGGATGGGAAAAACGCAGAGAATAAATTCACCGCGACCTCAGGCCTGAGTGTGTGTGTGTGTGTGTGTGTGTGTGTGTGTGTGTGTGTGTGTGTGTCCTGTGTCGCCTCTATATATGCAGTGTGTGTTGCAGTGTGTCGTGTGTGCCATTAAAACCTGACAATTAATTAATTCATGTATAAAGTAAATGACCCATCTCACACAGGTACTCCTAGCAGAGTAACCACTGGTGAGATCATCACATTAACAATGGACATGTTCTGGTAAGTTTAACGATCAAAACTTTTTTTAACAGACAACTCATTGTGCAGAGATGATGTCCGGACAAGGCATGTAGGAAATGGAATGCAAACTAACAGGGAAGCATCCAAATTTATATACGTACATTCAAATCCAAGTTACCCTACTCTGCCTAGTTTCCCTACTCTACCACTCTGCCACTTCTTGTGCTACTGGTATAACTCCGTTGAGCTTGCTGAACAAATATTTAACATTGTTAATGAATTTATCTGTGAGTCTGATCATGCAGGGACACATATCAGCATAATTGTGACTCTTGGGATTACAGATATTGAGTGGCTCCTTGGATATTTATTTATTCATTTTTAACTTTTTTGTGAGATTATGGACTTTCCCCATGGATGGAATATGTTGCTACCATGCAGTGACTTCCAGGTGTGGACGGGAAAACTCAACCTGCTCCAAAGACAGTATGAAGAAAAAGGGAATTTGAGCTGGAATTTTAATGGTTTGAAAGAAATTAGTAAACAAATATTTTACATTTCACATTACATTTAGCAGACGCTTTTATCCAAAGCGACTTACATATGTGCGACATACAATGCATACACATTTTACACTGATGGCACACTGCACATCAGGAGCAATTAGGGGTTCAGTGTCTTGCTCAAGGACGCTTCGACAGGGAATCGAACTAGCAACCTTCTGATTACTAACCTGATTCTCTACCTCCTGTACCACTGGATAAAATGGTACCCAGTCCTCAGTTGGTAAGTAATAGTAATAACGTATTCATTTTTATACCTGTATTTATTTAAATACGTGCTTCCTGGAAGTGACGTACGATAAAAAATTCTGTTTACGTCCTACATTGTCGTCGTCTTCACTACGTCCGTTTGTAAGATTATTATGGGTAACTCATGTTGCTTTTCCTGGGTAAGTCAAGTAGAGTTTAGCTACACTATATATCCACACAAACAATATTTTAAGAAATTGCATTGTAATCGTTACCTTTATGAAACTGGGTGAAAATTGCGACGTGGTAGAAAACACGTGTCAGCCATGTGCAAATGTATTTAGCGAGCATAGGCTAAAGACGTTTTATTATGTGTACTGAGCACAGTTAAATTGTGTGATCTTCAGTTATCTTCAGTTCATGTTATGGTAGAATCGGTACAGAAGAATACAGAGATATTTGGCGTCAATCGCATGAAGGTTACCAGCTAGCATGCAACGATGTAGCCTTTAGGCTAATGTATGCCTGACCTTAGATAAAGTAACTAACAGAAATGTAAGTCTGTAGTCCACTGCAAAGTATTCAGGAATGTGCAACAGTAGAGTAATAACCAATAATACCTCATAATGCTGAACTTTGAAATGTTTCTCTCAGGAGTCAATTCAGTTTGTCGATGATGGAGAGCTCGCATTGTATGTCTACGATGCATATCAGATGCGAATTAGACCAGGTAAGTTCCATTCAACTACATCGGAAGAATGTATTGTGATAGTGTCATATTTAAAACTAAAGGATAGATAGATGGATACTTTATTAATCCCGAGGGAAATGTAGGTCATCCATAGTAGCTTATACACTTATGCACTTGTGCAACTCACAGACATACATACATAAATCACATACAAATAGGGAGAACATGTTCACAGGGAGTGGGGTGTTTACAGATACAGGAATGGATCTGACCCTATGGTACATTATGCATAGATTGGGAAAGTGTTGATGTCCACGAGGAAAGTGTTCTTGTGGTGCAAGTGTGGTTGTGTGTGTGTGTGTGTGTGGATAGTGCAAAGAGATATAAGTTGTTCAGTCTGTGCAAGGGGCTAGTATAGCCAGTAGAGGGATGGACAGTGGGATGGTATATGAAGAGATGAGAAGAGAAGAGAAGGGTAGAATGAGGTAGACTCATGCAGAGAAGTCCATCTCCCTCCCCCTCCCCTTCTGCATGGTGTTATAAAGCTGAATGGCCCTGGGGACAAAGGACTTCCTCAGCCTGTCCGATGAGCATGACAGTGACAGGAGTCTGCCACTGAATATGCTCTTCTGTCTGTTGAGAGTACTGTGTAGTGGGTGGTGGACATTGTCCAAGATAGTCAGCAACCTACTCAGGGTCCTTCTCTCCGCCACCGTTGTGAGGCAGTCCAGTTCGGTGCCCACAACAGCTCCCGCCTTCCTCACCAGCCTGTCTAGTCGCCCCGCATCCCTCTTCTTTATGCTGCCTCCCCAGCACACCACAGCATAAAAGAGGATGCTGGCAACCACAGACTGTTAAAACATGCGCAGGAGTTTGTTGCAGACATTGAAGGACCTCAACCTCCTCAGGAAGTAGAGCTGGCTCTGACCCTTCTTGTAGATTGCATCAATGTTGGCTGACCAGTCCAGTTTACTGTCCAGATGCACTCCTAAGTATTTATAAGTGTTGATCACCTCCACACTGACCCCCTCGATGGAGACTGGTAGCAGAGGAGGCTGGGACCTCCTAAAGTCCACCACCATCTCCTTGGTCTTAGTGGTGTTCAGCTGCAGGTGGTTGTGCCTGCACCACTGGACAAAGTTGTCCACCAGGCTCCTGTACTCACCCTCCTGTCCATCCCTGATACATCCCACAACAGCAGAGTCATCAGAGAACTTCTGGATATGGCATGACTCCGTGTTGTAGGTCAAGTCCGATGTGTACAGGGTGAACAGGACAGGTGAGAGCACAGTCCCCTGTGGAGCGTCGGTGCTGCACAACACAGTCTCAGATACGCAGTCTTTCAGCCTGACAAACTGTGGCCTCTCTGTCAGGTAGTCAGTGATCCAGGATACCAGATCGGCGTTGACACCCATCTGCACAAGCTTGTCACTCAGTCACTCAGAAACTCTTCATTTCTTGTAATAGACATTTCTGTCAGCATTGTAACTACAGTGCTGCTTGGAAGTATGTGAACCCCTTAAGCAGTTTAGAGTAATCTGTTGTTTTACCATGCTTTTTCTATTTTATCATCACCAGTTTTCCATATATGAAATGTCAGATTTATGTTGATCAATTGTATGTACTTGTTTAGAGGGAATTGTGTGAGTAGCCAAAAAACTACATGACACAT
The DNA here is from genome assembly GCF_900700415.2 of Clupea harengus. Taxonomy (NCBI): domain Eukaryota; kingdom Metazoa; phylum Chordata; class Actinopteri; order Clupeiformes; family Clupeidae; genus Clupea; species Clupea harengus. The sequence continues at coordinate 2,678,117 of NC_045173.1, read as the reverse complement.
GGAATTAGTGTATGTGCAAAAGTAAGTGAACCCCCAGCTGCATTGGTAAAGTCAAGTAGGTAAAAGATTCGGTGAAACACATTTGGGTGCTTAATTAGTCAATTAAGCAAACCAATCAAATGAGACATCCTTAGGAAAAGGATTGGGCAACACAGATTAAAAGAGAGAGGAAACCAACCAAAGTACTGTAGTGCCAAGGTGCACCCACACAGATCAACAATGCCGAGAGGAAAGGAGATATCCGAGGACATCAGGAAGAAGGTACTGACAGCCCATCAGTCTGGGGAAAGCTATAAGACCATCTCCAAAAGATTCCAGCTCCATCCATCCACTGCAAGACAAATTATTTACAAATGGAGGGCATTTAACATGACCGCAACTCTGCCTAGAAGTGGACGCCCATCAAGACCATCACCAAGAAGCACCAGAAGAATAATAAATCAGGTAAAAGCCAACCCACACATCACCTCTAAAGAGTTGCGGACCTCTCTGGCAGCATCTGGGGTAAATGTACATGCGTCTACAATCAGATAAAAATTTAATAGACATGACATTCATGGGAGGGTCGCTAGAAGGAAGCCTCTGCTCTCAAGAAAGAACAAAGCTGCCCGTTTCAACTTTGCCAGAGAGCACTTGGACAAACCAGAGGCCTTCTGGAAGTCCATTCTCTGGACAGATGAGTCCAAGATAGAATTTTTGGTCACAATCAAAACCGCTTTGTTTGGAGAAAAGACAACAATTTTCATCTGATTGTAGACGCATGTAGATTTACACCAGATGCTGCCAGAGAGGTCCGCAACTCTTTAGAGGTGATGTGTGGGTTGGCTTTTACCTGATTTATTATTCTTCTGGTGCTTCTTGGTGATGGTCTTGATGGGCGTCCACTTCTAGGCAGAGTTGCGGTCATGTTAAATGCCCTCCATTTGTAAATAATTTGTCTTGCAGTGGATGGATGGAGCTGGAATCTTTTGGAGATGGTCTTATAGCTTTCCCCAGACTGATGGGCTGTCAGTACCTTCTTCCTGATGTCCTCGGATATCTCCTTTCCTCTCGGCATTGTTGATCTGTGTGGGTGCACCTTGGCACTACAGTACTTTGGTTGGTTTCCTCTCTCTTTTAATCTGTGTTGCCCAATCCTTTTCCTAAGGATGTCTCATTTGATTGGTTTGCTTAATTGACTAATTAAGCACCCAAATGTGTTTCACCGAATGTGTTACCTACTTGACTTTACCAATGCAGCTGGGGGTTCACTTACTTTTGCACATACACTAATTCCATGTTTCATGTAGTTTTTTTGGCTACTCACACAATTCCCTCTAAACAAGTACATACAATTGATAAACATAAACCTGACATTTCATATATGGAAAACTGGTGATGATAAAATAGAAAAATCATGGTAAAACAACAGAAAACTCTAAACTGCTTAAGGGGTTCACATACTTTCAAGCAGCACTGGATCCTCGGGGCCTCTGGAGAATTGATTTGCACTACTAGTAAACCAGTCACTACTTCTTCTATGACACATGGGATGAGATATCCGTTGTATCTTAACATACAGTAAGAGTAATGGAGACTGTAGACGCTATAGGCCTGTTCTTATAAGGAGAGGAAGAATTAGGACATGAATGCAAACTGCCCAGGGCACACAGACAGATAGGGATATAAACACCATCATAGTCCTGTCCTCCCCTTACTTTACTGTGTTCACCTGGTATAGCATTTAGCAATATTTACTAAAATGTGTACATGTTTAAACTTATCTCCCACTTTGTCCTTTCTGTTCTTATGGCACCAGGCCTCATCAACTCTACATTGCACCGTACCTTCAACTTGGAAAGGGGCGGAACCGGAACCTTCGGCTTGATATTGGCCGGTACAACAATATCCTGCTCGAGATCGGGCCGTACCGTAACCTGCTTGAAAAAGAGCTGTAAAATAACCTTCTGATCTGGTGATGGAGCGCCACAAGAACCTTCTTCTCTGGAGATGGGACGGCACAAGGAGCTGCTGTTAAAATCTATTAAAGGCTTTCAGCTTGATTACGATTCAGCTTGATTTTTTGCTTGAAATGATTATTCCTGAAGTTGAGACACATGAGAAATCACATTTGTTTTCATACCCTGAAGTAGCAGGGACATGGCTTCAACTAGGTCATAGTTTACATCACCTCAACAGACACGTCTTTAGAAACTCATATGACAGCTGGAATAAAGTGCTTCTGCTTGAAAGCTGCCATACAAGGCACCATGGAAATTGGCACCGCCCTGTCACTGTGATAGTTTGGTGTGAACTCTATGCTTGTTGGCTGGCATGGGATATCTCTCTTCTGTCTGAATCTACTACATTACAGCTTATATCAATATATCCATTTGAAAAAAAAAAATTTGAAAATATAATGCAATATCATTTTTATTGGGTCTACATCTGAAGGAATGTAAGATTTAAAACATTAATTATTCTGCTCTCTACTGCATTGTTTCTTGAGTACTAAAGAATCATTTCAAGGCACTAAACACAATGTATTTTGGCTCGGGATCACTAATAATCCTTGGGAAGTGGCGGCTAAACAGTAGTATGACACAGGAGTCTAAAGAGCTCAAAGAAAACCTCCCTGTATGGCTCCATAAAACAAACCAGCTCAACTGTACTGCATGGCCTTTTAACTTCACCACTCTGTACCTTTCTGTCCAATACTCTAGAATTGATGGAGCTCATGCCCTAAATCATCAATGTCTGCATTATACAAACGGCCAAATGAAAAAACATTGCTTTCCTTTAAAAAGGCATCACTCTGGGGGCTGAGAGACTGTATGCTTCTCATGAGCTCACAGTTGGTATTGGAGAAACATCTGTCCAACTCATTGAGCATGCTGTCAATTACAGGACAGAAAAATGACATGCGTCTGACCAACAGTGCTTAGTGTGCAGTAGCCACTGAGTCTAGAGCTCAGACTTTTCTGACGTTTCCCCACTGACGTTGTTGCAGAATCTCACTGCTCACAAATATTCAATGCTTCATCCCACAACTTATCAAAGAATGACTCCTGCCTGTGGTCTTTAAATGTCTGGACTAAGGCATTTACTAAGTCAACAGCTCTTGACAGATCAACAGTTAGTGACTGTAACATGTCAGACAGTAGCTTTGTTCCCCCAAACAACTTACGCACAGTAACAAGATGCACAACAAATTCCAGGTCAATTTGAGCCAGAAGACCTCGGGCCTCAACAGTTTTTTCACCATGGCGTTCTTGAGCAATTTCTTGCAGTAGTCGTTTAAGGGCAGGTAGAGTGTCCATAATATTACGTAGGGCTAGAAATCGGCATGACCCACGTGTGTCGCTTAAACGTTGCAGACTACAGTGTTTGGGTGTAATTTACCCGTGTAGAACGTTGCGTCGCATTAGTTCCGCTTTTGGCGCTCGGGTGTAAAATCATAATAAATTCATAATTTTTTATTTGGTCAGCACGGGGTGGCCAGGGACATGTCTACGGGGGCACGGGCCTGCCCAGGCCTCCGTGTAAAACCGCCACTGCCGACCACTTTGTGTCACTGAAGAACATCTCGTGTCTTTTGCCTTCTCTCCACAGCAAGAGATGGCAAACAAGACTCGTTTCATTAGTGATACCTCAGTGACAGGGTTGGGAAGGTTACTTTTGAAATGTAATAGTTTACTAGATTAGATTACTAGTTCAGCAAGACATGGTTTGACTGTACAGAATTCCCTAAGTGAAGTGAACCCTATAGCATTTAGCATCACATATTGTCTTTTTTATATAATTATTTGTATTATTGCATACAAGAGGCAATACAGGTATCAGCATACTTTGTACGTTTTTACAGTGTATACACCTCCCTATGATTTTAACAATACTCATATTCACACATTCATACGCGCAACAGACACCCACCCCCAGACACCCTCCTACCGCTCACACACACTCTGACACACAGACCCCCCTCTCAACACAAACACACACACACACACACACACACACACACACACACACACACACACACACACACACACACACACACACACACACACACACACTTGGTTCCCAGCTCTCAGCCACGACATCTATTCCCTTGCTTGGCTTTTAAATGTTAGTTATGTTAAGATCTTGGTTCCAACCCTCATATATTTTTTGTAATGAATAATTGTTTTCCTGTACCTCGACAAGGTGTTTATACACTTTCCCTATTTATTTCTTGTTTTCGTCTGGATTCAAGAATAGTCTCTGAATAGCTGGAGAGCCGGATAACAGCATCACATATTATCAACCAAACCCAAAAAAGGCTTTGGCCACTGTTGTTTCCAATAGATTATGTCCTCCTCGTAGAAATAGTACAAATGGTCTGACAACTATGATTTCTGACACGTAAGGGATAGTTTGCCAGTCAGTATCGGAAAATAAATCCCGACAGGATGGACAGGACCCCGACGCACGCCAACAGACTACACATTATCCTGGTTACTTGCCAGAACGATAAAAGACATGCCTCCAAAATATCTCTTTTTAAGTGATTTTGTTGCCATTTCATGGCTTCCACTGAGAAGAAAAATAGATCTTCACGTGAATAGAACTTTAAAGAAGTTACACTGAATTTCCACTACGGAAAGTGAATGGACTTTTTGCGGAATGATATGAAAGATGTGAATTAGAAGCACGAAACCAGTTGCCAGTGACAGGAGTCATTCATTTTTTTGCAGTGGTCAATGTAAATTAATATCAGACCTCCCAACATTGGGGTGGCTCATTCAATTCAATGGATCTTCTTGCAACATTTTGAGGAGCTGTATAAGAATCAAAAAGATTTTCTATTCATTGCCAATGAGGACGTGGTGGAAGTTTTGGAGGGCGTGGTTCCAGCCTCAAGCATCACAGAGAATGAAACGTGGATAAAGTTGGGGCCGTGTTGTCATTGTTTTCAAAAAGCTCAGTTTTTGCCTCTCCTGCAAGTCTCCACTCTGAAACCCGTTTTTAAAAACTATGCATTTTCAGGCCCAGTTGTCAAAGGGTGGGTGGCCAGACCTCCCCGTTTTTGGTGGCCTGTCCCCAGCTGGAGCTGTCCCTGTTTTCAAACAGACCTAAAAGTCTTAAGAAAGACCAGGCAGCAGATCAGATGGGCAGAAGTCTCACGTTGTGCTTCTTTTGGCCAACAGAGGGACTGGCTGCTCGGTATAGCAGCATCATATCACTTTTCTTCTACTAACCACCTGCTCGCCTGGTTTTATAGAAAACAGCTGTGTAAAACTCAACCAGAGGCTAGCAAGTGTCAAGTGAATCTACAACATTCCCTCCAACGTCTTTTCGATGGGATTTAGGAATCGTGCTACCAGGTGATGGGTAACTGAATTGTATAGGCGTACAGTCTACTTGGATGTAGGCTAGTGCATCATTTTTTCAGCATCTCACATTTTCAGCCACCAATATGTTGAGAGCAGCCGTCCGTTTTTCTCCAGAACTGGAGAAGCAGGGCTATTGTGTAAGCAGAGGTCTGGGTGTGGAGTAGGCCTATTTCTCCTGGGCACTGAATCTAGGAGAACACCACAGAAATGCAAAAAAAAGGTTGTGTTTATTTATTTTGCAGTTATACAACCAACAGGAAAGATCATTAAAAAGACACTGGAGGAAGGGCAGTGATTCAGAGGCACTAGGCTGGTTTAAAGTATGACGTGCTGATACAAATCGTGCCCTCAGACTGTACACACAGAAACAGGTTGGCTATAGCAATATGTTAGACACAGAAATTCCACCCATGTACAAAAGTCCATTAAAAATCCCATAAATACACATTTTATCAGGTCACGTATTGACAAATAATTAATACACAAGTAGAAAATCTTATATTCATCGACCCATCCATCCATCCTAATATTGCTCCATGACAGCAAAGGCAATGAGCCTATTCAGCCCAAGAACGAGGCACTCACTATGGCCCCCACACATTCATGCTAGCAACGCCGGGGAAGCAGTAACACACTCGGGAGCGTTACAGACCAAACACACTTCCCCAGAAGAAAAGAAAGAAGCTCAGGACAATAATACAAAATCCCACAAGCTGCTGCTGGCTTCCTTGTCACGGATGCCGGATGTGAGGTCAGTCTGAAGAAATCAAACACCCGCAATCGCACAGTAAGTAACCCAAATTTTGATTTGCATTATGCCACAATGGCACTTAAACCTTAAATGTCCCGTTTTTTTATTTCAGAAATCTGGTCATCTTAAAGAAAGGGTTCTCAGTTTTTGCTAAAACTCATCATATTCACCCTATTCGTGTGGACACCACCTAAGAGTGAGGAAACGGAAAACATAAGACTACTGGATCAGACTGTCCTGGGGCAGAGTTTACCCTCATATAGGAAGGGGCCATTCTGTCCTGGGGCAGAGTAAGGGCAGAGTTTACCCTCATATAGGAAGGGGTCATTCTACGATATGTCTGGCCTTGTGTAGTGTCATACTCTAGTGCAAGTTCATGAGAGGATGGATAACTATATGTAGGTCATAAAAGAACAGGAGTGAATTTATTTTGAAGATGTCAGCTGAAATGTTAGTTTGTTTGTTTTTTATTATTACAGTTAGAGCCAAAGAAAACAAGATATTTTTTGCATATTTAGGCCTTTTTGCCTACCTCAGAGGTAAAAAAAAAGAGTTTCCCATACTGAATGAAAATGCTCATTATTTAGGTCAACCATTCTGTTGTTATTAATCTATGTCTAAGGCTATAATTAAAAAAATGTTAGCTTACCAAAAAAATCTTCAGTTATTTGTTAATAACATTCGAGCGAAAATGGAACAAGGGCTTAACGCAATAAAAGGCTTTCACCATACTATGTCTTATAATATAAAATACATTTGAACCACCTCTAAATACTGAGATATTTGCTAATAATTTTGCTTTATTGCACAAAGAGCTCATCGTAGTGTCAGACCCGTAGGGTAATCAAACGTCGTGGAAATAGTCTGCAGTTGTTGCAATGTGCTCCATCCCAGTAGGCGGCAGTGTCGAGCTTTTTTGCCTTTAGACAAAATACTGAACAATTGAAGAAAAAATATGTAAAAATGGCTTCCACTCCTACCTCTGCACAGCCGCCCAGCTGTGCATTGCAGCGGACTCTGAGAAAATTAAGCTCCACATGTTTAGGCACAGGACAAAACAGGACGTGTCAAGAACCTCTGTATGTCCTCTCGTTAGACCGTTACATGAGGGACCCAAATTTTGCGGTATTTTTCCAGGGAAGTATTCACGCCTCAGACAGCCTGTATGATACCACTTTGACTGACGGAGACTGTAAGATTCGCGTCTCTATTGAACCAAGATTAAATCATCTTATTGTGAAAAACCAACTTCGTTGTGGTAGTACCCTAACAAATGTGGAATTCTTCGTGGAAGAAAACCTTGAAGAGGGTAGAACGGATGTTCTCGTAACAAACCTGGAATTGGACCAGCGGTCTGACCAAGATGCTGGTCTGCGCGCGCTGTTTGGAGTTAGTGTTAAATCTCTTCCTTGGTGGACCGGGGTAGAACCCAGTCCTCTCCCACTACGAGCACGAAGAGCTACATATCTACCACTCTGGAATGACCACGACTTTTCTGGAGAAGTGTGGCGAGACCGGCCACCGGACGACACGAATGAACGCACAAGTGAGTTAACCTTGTTTTGGTCCGAGTTCTATCCAAAATATTTGTACTTCGTGAACCATGCCTTGTTATGTTTGTAGATATTTTAGACCTGAAATACCATATTTTCTTGGAAAGCAGCAAGTGTTTTTTAGGCTACCACACGCAGGCGATGGTAAGCCAGTGTACCAGTGACTTTAAAAACCTCAGGACATTTCATACTAGTATGAGTTTAGGTGGTGCAGAAATTCCGAATAATGAACTCGGGGGTCTAACGTCTTTCCGACTTGTCAGATTAGACTTTGCATGCTGTCCACTAAATGTGTAGCTCAATGTTTTAACCACCTGTTGAGATATTGTCCAAATTGTATTTTCAGCATCTCGTGCTCCAGTTTCACTCAGCGACGTGCGCCAGCGCTTTCTGAGTGATGGGTCACGAATCCGTGGTGATATTCGTGTCAGAATCCTGCAGAAGTCTCGACTGATGCATTATGGCAAAGCAGAGCAGAACTGTTTATGCCCATACAAGGTAAGATGTCTTTTCCAACATTACATTTAGTTGTTACATAAATGTATAGTTTGACCTCTTTTATACACTAAGAACATGTACATTTGTAAAGCTTTTTGTATATGATTATTACAACAGGACACATCTACATTATCTTTGTCATTTGTTTTTCTCTCGGATTAAATGATGATTCAGTGTTGACAAAAAGATCCATGCACCTGTTCCTCCCCTAGGCTGAGATGCAGGTGGCGGATGCGTCGGCTAGCGTGTGTGTGGTGCTCTGGAACTCTCTGTGTGTGGAGTGGTACCGGCGTCTGCATCCAGGCATGGTGCTGCGTCTGAGCCGCTTCAGAGTGCGGGAGAGTTTCGGCCACCGCACTGGCCAGAACACAGAGCCTGACATTGGTACAGTGGTCTGCTTCTCCTCTCTTCAGCTCCGCACAGTGCAGCTTGACACACAAATACGCACTACTGAACTTAACTTTAAGATGCACAATAATAGAAAAACAAATGTAAAAATGTGTATATCACTGTCTTTACATGGAACAGGCATCCTACCTATTTGACGTAATGAGTTTCTTTTTATTTACTGCTCTACTGCGAAAATAAAAGAATACTTGCAGACATAATGTCCAAACTAACCTAACTGCCAGAACACAGTTTAACTCAAGAAATGATGTGTTCAACTGCACAGCTGGCATTACACTCCTCTCTCTTTCTCTCACAGAGATCAGTTTAAACTCCTCCCACCCAAGTGCCATCATTTCCATAGTGTCACCGGTGTCTCCAGAGTGGCGTTTGCCAGATGTACCACATGACTTTTGTAAGGGGTATGTACACACACTCTCCATACACAATCAAAATGAATTTGAGGATGTAAAAGCTAGCCACAAAAAAGCATTCAAACTTACATGATGTGGCTTTGACTGGTGTGATCCCTTGTGGGTTGTTCCAGGACCGATCTCCAGAGTAGTCCCCATGGTAACATCTGTGATGTGGTTGGCCTGGTCATCTTCGTTGGCAGGCCAGAGTGCATCCTGAAGAAGGGTAATCTTGTGAACTCTGACCCTGACACCAACATTTTGATCAGAGTATTTTGTGTATATGCATGAGGTATAATGGTGGTGGTAACAGTAATCAGCATGGCTTTATAGATTCAAATACACACATCCTGTCTAGGTGTACATGTATGCTTTCTACAAGTGTGTCCACATTGTGCAGCTGATGGAATGCACAGTGCGTCTGATATCCTACTGTTAGACAGACCTACACACTCTTAAATGCACACACTATCACACACCACTACACTAAAGCCTTTGGGACTCCTGTAACTCCCTTCACACATTTATGGACTTAAATTATTTACTTTTTCTGGGAAATGTATTGACAGAAGGAAAGATGGACAATTTCCGCTGGATCCAATTGGAGGATGGGACCTCTGAACAACCAATCATGGTTAAGTTGTACTCCACATCTCAGCCTGATGTTCATAGTACGATCCAACCCAGTGAGTGGAACCCTTTGCATGCTCTCCTCGTCTCCTGTTCTTGTTCTCCTCATCTCTTTTCTTATTCTCCTCGTCTCTTGTTCTCCTCATCTCTTTTCTTGCTCTCCTCGTCTCCTGTTCTTGTTCTCCTCGTCTCTTGTTCTTGTTCTCCTCGTCTCTTGTTCTTGTTCTCCTCGTCTCTTGTTCTCCTCGTCTCTTGTTCTTGTTCTCCTCGTCTCTTGTTCTTGTTCTCCTCGTCTCCTGTTCTCCTTGTCTCTTGTTCTCCTCGTCTCTTGTTCTCCTTATCTCTTTTCTTGCTCTCCTCGTCTCTTGTTCTCCTCATCTCTTGTTCTTGTTCTCCTCGTCTCCTGTTCTCCTCGTCTCTTGTTCTCCTCGTCTCTTGTTCTCCTCATCTCTTGTTCTTGTTCTCCTCGTCTCTTGTTCTCCTCATCTCTTGTTCTCCTCGTCTCTTGTTCTTGTTCTCCTCATCTCTTGTTCTCCTCGTCTCTTGTTCTTGTTCTCCTCGTCTCTTGTTCTTGTTCTCCTCATCTCTTGTTCTTGTTCTCCTCGTCTCTTGTTCTCCTCGTCTCCTGTTCTCCTCGTCTCTTGTTCTCCCCGTCTCTTGTTCTCTTCACCATTTCCTCAATTATTCCTTGCAACTCACACACAACTTTAGACACACTTGGCTGAAGGTACGGAGAAATAAAAAGGTACATGTAATATAAGATGCTCTGACTTACTGGGGAAAAAAATAATGTATTGCAGTTTAGCTTGAAAGCTTTAAAAATCAATATTTATTCTGAAATTTTCAGACACCATATCTAGCCAGCGATAATGGCTTAAACATAGAGTTACACATTGCCTCTTGGTTATGCAGTCTGTCTCTCTTTCTCAGTGGCGGTGTTTGTCTGCACCAGGCTCCAGTTGGTGAAAGGATCATCGCAGTTCTACTACCTCACCAACACACAGTACACACAGGTGTACTGCACAGGTAACCACATAAACACTTCCACACAAATCTTTCACATGCTTTGTCAGAAAATGTTTTGACATTGGCATATCACACAGTGGTCCTCTATTTATGTACACGTGTCAAGAGTTTGGGTGGCCTGATACAGTGCTGCTGACACACACAATGTTTTCACACATTGCAGGCACTGGCTGCCCTCTTGCAATGCCATATAAAGGTATTCGCCCATTCAGGCAGTTCCTCCAATGGCTTGATCAGACAGATGAAAGTCATGTAATGAACCGGTCTGTGGTTGGAGGATACTTCATCTATCCACCCCCTCCGGCCTCACTCCGAATCTTCATGGAGGAACGGAAAGGTATTGATCAGGCACATACATACTGCATGCACATATGATTGTATGAACATTTTGGGACCTATGGGTAAAATCTTTATATTTCTTGCTGACCCTGAACGCAAAAATAAACATGTGAAGAAGCCTTGGTACTGAAGTATTTTGCCATTGGTGTTTTGCTTATTAGAGTCCAACCTGGCAAGTGATGATTTGTGTTTGCATTCCAACCCCTAGTGACATTAGAGACACACGGACACGTTCATGGACATACCAGGGTCACACGGTCCAACAGGTTTTGTGTGTGTGTTTGCAGCACATCCCGGGCTGGTCAGTGGACAGGAGCTGAAAGTTCTGTGTGGGAAGCTTCAGTACAGGGAGTCTCAGCGTTTCTGTGTCCAGTGCACCATCTGTGCCGTAGAGTACCATCATCAGGTACGCACACAGCCAGACAGGGAGATGGAAAGAAGAAAAACACATATGTACACTATTTGCAGTCACACAGAGGCCAATGGAACAGATCTGATCATATGAGACATTTCTCGCCTTTAATATTCCACACAATATACAGCTCTTTTCAATAATATTTTTTGTTGTTTTTTTTCCAAGTAAGTAACAATTCAGTTCCTGATATCAGTGGCTTTTTTTCTTCACATTGGGAGTCAGGTCGACAGTGACCTTGGAATCAGAAATGGTTTCCTCACCCCCAGCCTCCCCCTGTTTTCTCTCTGTCAGGAGGATGGACACATGAGTTTCCTCTCCTCTCCTTCCGCTGCTCCTACAAGCCCAGGCTTTCCAGCAGAGCCTCAGCAAAGAATACGGTGTGTGTTTGTGTGTACATTTACTACAACTGGGTGTGTGTTTGTGTGTACATTTACTACAACTGGGTGTGTGTTTGTGTGTACATTTACTACAGCTAGGTGTGTTTGTGTACATTTACTACAACTGGGCGTGTGTTTGTGTGTACATTTACTACAACTGGGTGTGTTTGTGTGTACATTTACTACGACTGGGTGTGTGTTTGTGTGTACATTTACTACAACTGGGTGTGTGTTTGTGTACATTTAGCACAACTGGGTGTGAATGTATTACTTTTTCTGAATTGTCCAAACATTAGATTGATGTGCTGCTGATGTGCTAATATTTGGCCTTTTAACCAGGTCACCAAGAGTGCAGAAAAGGCCAAACCCCATTACAGCTGGAACTCCCAGGAAGAGGTGTGTGTTTGAGTACACAGGCGACAGAGGTTCAGGAGGTAGAGGAGTCGATCAACTGCCGGGAGGTTGCTAGTTCAATCCCGACCCCTCCTGACCAAGTGTCAAAGTGTCCTTGTGCATGACACTGAACCCCCAACCGCTCCCGGTGTGCAGGTCGCCGCCCTGTGTGGTAGCCTCCGCCGTCGGTGTGTGAGACTGGGTAGATGTCTGAGGCATGAACATGTAAAGCACCTCGAGTGCTGCAATAAGTAGATCATAGTACATTTACATGCTGTACAGAATCTGATTTACTATGTGTGTGGAAGTTTGTATGTTTAACTCCTGGCCTGTCCTTTTCAGACTGTTTTTACCTTCATCTGACCCAGAGGAGATTTCTGACAGTGGTGAGGAGTCTTATCTAACGGGGTTAGGGTCAGTGGGTGATCAGTGTTTGTGTAGAGTAGCTTTTGAATGAAATTGATGCTGTGTGACTGTATCTGTTTCTGTTTCTATCTCTACCTCTCAATTTGAAGTTGTAGTTCTTATTGTTGTACCTGACATGGACTTTGATTTTCCATTTACGCTCTCTTTCTCGCTCTGTCTGTTTGTTTGTTTGTGTGTTTTGTTTTGTTTAGAGTTATCTCTCTTTGATAGTGCGCTGGAGTTTCTCATAGGAGACGAGAAAGATTTGGATAATCCTGGTAATGACGAAGATAGTGACGGTGACAGTTACATCACTGCGCATACCAGCCCTACCTGCTCCTTCGGCCTCTCCCAAGCCTCTACGGAAACCATTCCACGGAGCTTCTGTTTCCAGCGACGACATGTTCAGGCCAGTGCCACAGGCCTTCAGCCCAGCACCTTCCATAAGCTCCTCCCTTCTGAGGAGCTGGAGTCATTCAGCCCTGCTGACTTCTACAAAGGCCATTACACACTGCAGCTACGAGGTAACGTTACTGATATTTAGACTAGAATCCATGAACTTCGAAAAGCAGAGTCTGCGATTCTGGCAAAAGTTTGTTGATATGTTAGCCCAACAGCCAATCACATTGCACCCCTCCCTTCCATGCTCCCGAAGCAACATGTTTATTGGCTGGATTTGGTTATGGCGGGGTCAGAGCCACTGCATTTGTTTCCCAATAGAGCCAGGACTCCGAACACTGTTTTTTTTTAGCGCACACACTGAACAGACAGCTACAGAACCGTGAGGAGCAATATTGCATCTTTAAGAGGCAGCCTTTTGCAGGGCTCATGAAATCGCTAGCCTTATGTCCCAAAGGTTTCCCATTGAGCTTCCAAAATGTAATCAGAAATCAGAAATTATAATTTTATAATTATAATAATGTAAAATTCCCTCCTTTATTTGACTTTTCTGCTCTTTTGACATGCTATTTGAAGGACAAACTTTGACCACCAAATGAGCAAGCTGTTGATCATGATGGTTTTGTCCGGTGGGAAATGTTGGCGTTAATCGGTGAGGTCACTTGGGTTGTGGACTAAGCCATGAGTGTACACCCAGTGAGTTTGCGTGCAGAACTCTCAGGCAAGGAAAACGCTAAAGCCTGTGATATAGCTGAGGTATGTCTGAAAATCTAAATGTGACCGCTGTCAAAGGGAGATAACAAACATGAGTTTATGCCCATATTTCAGCTCTTCTCTACTCAACCAAAAAGAACTAGGGCCACCGCTACGTATATGCAGGTCACACGCTGTGCATAGGGCAGCAAGTTCACCAAAAAATAAATACATACAAATAAATTCAAATAGATGATAATAATCTACTATCTACCTTTCAGACAGACTACTACACCTTTCACCGATATAGGCTGTAGTCTATATTTGATGGAAATAATAACATGAAGGGTTGTGCCTCTCTCCTTGGGGTTTGCTTTGGAGCAGAAGAGAAAAAGAAAAAAAATACACTCTTAAATCTTGTATGTTTAAATGTGTTGATTCTTAAAATACTGACACACAAGCCTACACAATGTATGCATAGATCAACTTTAGAGCAAACTTTAGTAATGATTGGTGTTAAATAAATAGTTTCTTTTATTATTATTGCTTTCTCGAAAATATATTACCTTTCTGCATAAAACCTGCTGTTTTTTTTATTTGGGCTAGTCTAATTCATTGAAGGCAACCAAAATCTGAAGAATGCCTGCCCAAAGGGCTACCAGGGATTTAGACATTTTGCGAGCCCTGTACTGGTAGGATTGCTCTCATTTGTCTTTTATTCATTGAGGGTGTCAGCTAATATTTCCTTCAGATTTCCTCCATTGTTGCTCTGTTGCAATTGGTAAGTAAGCAGGCAACCCCATGCGTGTATCAGAACTCTGAAGCTCTCCATCTGTGTGCCGTAGCTCTCTCTGATGGAGTGGTAGTGAACGCCCTGTTCCATCTGTGTGCCGTAGCTCTCTCTGATGGAGTGGTAGTGAACGCCCTGTTCCATCTGTGTGCCGTAGCTCTCTCTGATGGAGTGGTACTGAACGCCCTGTTCCATCTGTGTGCCGTAGCTCTCTCTGATGGAGTGGTACTGAACACCCTGTTCCACCTGTGTGCTGTAGCTCTCTCTGATGGAGTGGTACTGAACACCCTGTTCCACCTGTGTGCCGTAGCTCTCTCTGATGGAGTGGTACTGAATGCACTGTTCCTGAAGCTCTCCATCTGTGTGCTGTAGCTCTCTCTGATGGAGTGGTAGTGAACGCCCTGTTCCTTCCTGCTTCCCTGGAAACCACCCACTGGAGGCCACTCCCCTACCCACACACCAACACCTGGGAGAACATCCTATCACATGGTGGCTTCTCCCCACACGCCCCGCCCCCCAGCCCAGGTGAGCACTGACGCGTTGTGGAAACGGAGGTGATGTTAATGTTCAAATGAAGGGTGGCAGAGAGGATGACTGAGATTCAGCCCAGTGGAACTATGTTGGTGATAATCATGTGTTGTTCCGCCTGACAGCGGACCTGATGGCCACTAAAGCCCAGCTGCTGAATCAGAAGTTTGTGTGTGTGCTGGAGGCTTGTCCGCTGGGCAGAAACAGGCTGGAGCTGGTCCTAAGTCGTGCCTTTCCCTTGCAGAGCTAAGCCATAAGGATGTGAAATACAAACACAAAAACTCACCCATTTTAAATGTGATGGTGAGAAGCACTTTATTTGACCTGTTCTGTGTAAATGTTAAGTAACTTAACTATTTAAGTAAATGTAAACACCATTTTTGGTTCACATTTTACACGTTGTATTTATAAACCTATACTGCTACATGCTGTGTTGTACGGGGCTATATTTTGTAAAGTAATGTTAGTATTAAAGTTATACCATGTGATGTATTTTTGTGCTTGTGGAATAATAAGACTGACCATTGCCAAGAAAATTGGTAATTCTATTCAGTTCTTGTGGATCAACGGAGGTAACTGTCATTTCATATACAGTGCATTCAGAACATATCGAGACCCCTTCACCTTTTTCACATTTATGTTGCAGCCTTATGCTAATACTGCTCAAACAAGTGGTATGTATCTCTGTCAATTCATGACCAGCATAAACAGAACTCTGCAGTGAGAAAATATAATTCCCTGAAACTATACAATACGTTTTAGCCACAGATTTATCTAATCCAGGTGTTGTGTTGTGTAATTATGACCACTCCGACCTCTGCTGTCCGAGGGTTCGAGTCCAGTGTGGGACTGTATATTTCTATTTAATACAATATAATAGCAAGACCAATTTTATGTCCACGGACGATGCCCAAACATCAAGTCCTGCGCACTTCACAGCACAATTTCACAATGTTCGCAAGACATCTATGAGCCTATCGATAAAATAACCCAACTGCTGTATGTGTTCAACAAACTTAGCTGTAACTAGCTTGCTATGCACACTTGCTCAGTGATCAACAAAACACAGCCAAACTTAAAATTAAAATATAATTGCACCTTTATGTGATCCACTGTTATTTCAGTCATGAGGCCTAATAATGTATGCTAGACATGATGAACTAGTAGGCAGTGTTGTGCAAGTTCACACCTCTCATGAACTAGTTCAAAGTTCAGTTCATACAAGTAAACATGAATATGAATCGTTCACGTTCATAGTTCACCATTTAAACTCTAAACTAGTTCATAGTTCAGTTAATTTCATAGTTTTAAGGTGGGAAGTGAGAATGAAAGACCTAACTTGTTTTTTAAAGGAAACTTTATCCATCATTATCCCTTCCTAAAAGACATGTTTAAATAAATATATATATATTTAATTATTGCAAATTTTTCAGGAGGACATAATTTGCACAGAAAGGTGAGATTTGTACTGTTGGGAACTTTATCAGACAGTGTGTAAAAATCCCGCACATAAGAATAAGGTGCATCGGATGTACTCGCTGAGATGTACTCTGCGTCTCTATTTTCGCTTTCACTTGCCATTTTTATATGCGACCGAGAGCTGTTGTCTTGGAATACGTTGCTTGTTTGGTACATGGACATATATAGTCTATGGTTTGGTATACATGTGTGTGCGATGATTCAGGGGTAACGTAGTGCAA
Organism: Clupea harengus; assembly: GCF_900700415.2. Classification (NCBI taxonomy): domain Eukaryota; kingdom Metazoa; phylum Chordata; class Actinopteri; order Clupeiformes; family Clupeidae; genus Clupea; species Clupea harengus. Next base: position 2,661,466 of record NC_045173.1, on the reverse strand, counting down.
AGTCAAGTTAGTTGGTTTAGGTTAGGCTACATCGCGGAAATTATACGGGTAGCCTATTGAGCAACGACACCGTCTCTCCTCAGGAGAAGGAAAACATTCCGTATCGTTTTAGCAAGACCTCAGTGGCGCCGGACCTCAGATAATATGAACGATAATATTCACCGTTCAGTTCATCGTTCTCATAAAAATCAACGTGTTCAATGAACTCGTTTTTTTAAACTCGTTCATGCACAACACTGCTAGTAGGGCAAGTTCGAGTTTAGCCTGACAAGAGTTGCTAAACTGTTGGATCCCTAATTGCTGGATTATAATTGGTGTAATTTCTCTGTATTATTATATTTTCCTGTGAAACACGATGAGCAGCTAAAACTGCACATGCACCAAATCTTCACCACAAATCCCGTGCATCTTCTCACGCAAGTGAAATGACACATATCCACTTGTAGGGGGCACTATAATAACCACATTGCTGTTTTTGCATATGTCTTGGTATATGGGCGGCAGTGATGAGGAGAACGACATTGTATTGTAGCTGATGGCGATAGTAGTCACATGGCCTGGTTCTTTGGTTGCAGCTTTATTACCTCAGAGACCGAAGTTCGAAGCCGGGTGTGTGCACCCCCCAAACCTCTGTGCGTCTGCATATGTGTCTGTGTGTTTAAAGAACAATCACATATTCTTCCACAGCAGCAGAGATTGGAGGTTTATTACAAACATTCCACATGAGCTTATGGCGTCCAGACACACACACACACACACACACACACAGCCTTGTTTGAGGGATCCTTGTGTGTATGTGTGTGTGAAGGGCATGGGGGCACTTCTCAAGGATCTCCGGCCTGCCTCTCTGGCTCTATGAGGTTGAGCAGCCAGGTGAGAGAAGCACAACCAGTGCGCAGCAGGAATCGGAATAATTTCCATATAGCAGGGCTCTGAAGTGGCAAATTCCCAGGATAACAGCCAACAGGTATCGACGAGTAACACAGTAGTTTCTCCCGGCTGAGTGAGCAGCTGAAGTAGGCAATCACCTGTTCACCATGCTCCCTCTCCTGGGACAGAACTGCACAGAGCCCCACCTCACTGGCATCTATTGTAGGGGACGAATGGTCACTGCAGCTCTGGGAATGCTAGCACAGTAGCTTCAATCGAAGGCGGCAGTGCAATCTTCACCCACCTGGAATGGCTACCCTCTCTGTGTCAGGCAGGCTGTGGTGGTGAATGGGCCAGTTTTGAAATTTGACACCGTTACTTCGGACAGTCCCATCATTCTTTTGACCAAGTTTCATGTCTTCGTCTCAAGGGCTCAACGGGTCAAATTTAAAGGTGATGAAACTTTTGAACTGTCTTCCTTCCAATTCTTCCTTCACCAAAATTGGCACAGATTATTTTCAGAACAAGCCTCACAAATATATCTATATGGCTTTTTGATTTTTGAAAGTGTTTGCCCATTACAGCCAGTCAAGATCGGCAGTGAAGCTGGCAAATAGGAAATAAACTTTGATGCATCAAAACCAAAATTGGTGCTTGGACTCGGGACCCCATTTTGAGGGAGCACAAAAACAATTCTGTCCTTCTACCACTAGGGGGTGCTGCAGTAAGCAAAAACATTGTTTTGGCTGATAACTGTTAAAGTGTTTGACTTAAAAGAAAATCTCCTGCCTATTGGTACCATGGGAGGTCATAAGGCCGAGACATGGCAACTTTTCATGTCAACCTAATTGATGCGGCCCCCATATTGGATTTGATATAAAAGTTTAAAAAATTCTTCACAGCCCACAGATGAGCTTCAGACAAAAATCAGATGGATTTTTGATTTTTTTAAAACGTTGCAGCCATTACAGCCAATCGAAATCAGCTGCAAAGCCACCAGACATGAAGTGAGGTCATATGTCATGTATTGACTCGTGACTCTTTCCTGGGGTGTTGCAGAACAAATGCATCATTTGACCCCTGTGGGGGGCGCTATAATAAGCACAAATGTGTTTTCCCTAATAACCTTTGTTGTGTTGGCCTTATAAAAGTGGTGGTTATGTTTTGATGATACCTTTGGGAGATTCCAAAGATGGGATATCTATCATAGGACAACCTTACATGGCAACCAGATGGATTTGGTTGCCGTATTGGATTTCATCAAAAACCTTAAAAAGTTTTCAGTGGCCACAAACCTTATGAAGTCTTCACCAAATTTGGCAGAGAAGCGTCCGACAAAGCATCACAAAATGTATCCACCAGATTTTTGATAAACTATCAAAGGGGTGCGTTAAAACAAAAAAACCTGCAATGAAAAAGGCTAATATAAAAAAACAAAGGTTGAAAAAGTTCATCATAATGAACAAAAAAACATTTACATAAAATATTTTCACTGTATGGTTCTAAAAGGATCAAATGTGTTGCATTTGTTCTTTTTTGGAAGCTTGGATTAGTTCACTGACTCTGTTTTAGCTCCATATGCATTTTGTTTAGCAGCTAACTTGTGGAGTAAAGTCATGCTGTTTTTGTTTCTTACTTCAAAGCCACAAGAGGAGCCCTTGGTAGCCTTATACTTCAGCTCTAACTCGACTCATTTGTTTACCAGGTCAAGCAGGCTTTACATGAGCATACATTCATAGTGTTGACTATTTGTGTGGTTTATTCTTTGAACCTGGATATTTTGGAAGCATATTGTCCACACCCAGTCACAGAGAATGTGTCAGGGCTTCTGAGAGACACTGGGTGCTCCAGGCTCTGCTACTGAGATGTTTAGCATGGGCTACTTCTTTTAGGCATTTATTTTACATCTTAATGAGATTATCCTCTTTCAGTTTCCCCATTCAGTTTCACACAATGTCAGATATGACCAGTGGAGACTTGTAAATAATAATTGTTTTCATTAAGTTGAGCCGTTGCACAGAACCCAATGTCACATGGGTAACGGAGCACTTTTACTTGGTCTATACCAAACACATAGAACCACAACTTTTCAAAAGGTAATGCAGAAACATGGGTATCACTTACTGTGAGAGTGCTGGCCTGCAAAATGCCACTTTGTCTGCCTTTTACATGACCAGTCTAGGTGTTGCTCTCAGTGACACCGGTATGTTGTTCATATTAGCATACACAGTTTTTAACATCAAGGTTAAGTGGCTTATCTCAACCATTAGTTGAGTCTTGTGTGTGTGTGTGTGTGTGTGTGTGTGTGTGTCTGTGTGTCTTGACGCCATAAGCTCATGTGGAATGTTTGTAATAAACCTCTAATCTCTGCTGCTGTGGAAGAATATGTGATTGTTCTTTAAACACACAGACACATATGCAGACGCACAGAGGAGGTTCGGGGGGTGCACACAAACACACACTCAACCAACCACACACACACCGAGAAGGGGACACACTTACTCTCACACAGGGAGGCAATGCATACACGTGTCCTGATTTCCCCAATCCCCATTAAGCCCCTCTAATGAACCAGAGGCTCAACATCACACTAGAGGCAGTTAGTAGCACACACACACACACACACACACACACACACACACACACACATACAGTCTCTCTAACTACCGGCCTTTTTCTGGCTTTCTGTTTTGTGTGTGTTCTGAGTTTCATGCCCGTGGTGATTTAGACCTGTTCAATGTGTTCCCTTACTCTGGCCTTGACACATGAGGTAGCTCTTATACTGTCTGCCACACTGTTTCAGTTCAGCATGTTACTCCCCCATTGCTGGGAAGTGTGTGTTAGAGTGTGTGGTTGGAAGCCGGTCGGTTGACCAGTGAGGAACTGCAGGGTTTCACTCATCAGGAAGTCATTCAACACACAGTGTCACACAGGCACATGCACAACACTCTGATAACCCCACTATTGTGTGAGTGTGGTGCGCCCTGGGGACAAGGTCACACACATTCACAAGGACAAGTGTGTGTGTGTGTGAGTAGACTTATGTGTGTGTCATGTGTGCCGGGGTATACTGTGTTACTGATTAAGTAAGAGAAACTCTGTTTAAAGTCTGTGTTCCATGAAAAGTGTTTAGTGAGAGAGGGATAGAGGTTATATGTATGATGTTGACAGGAGATTTGGTGCCAAGAAAAGTGAGTGTACGGGAATAACAACACCCCCCCCCCTCCCTCCTTCCCTCCCTCCATATTCCCTGCTTGCTCCGTGTTTCTCCCTCTTCTCTGATTTGGGCAGATTAACATTCTAACGGTCAGATCCCTCAAATCCGCAGGAACCAAAGAGCTCATTAGGAACAGAACCACCCTCCCCCAATCTTACTCCTTTTTTTCCCTCTCCTGTCTCTCCACCTCTCCACTCTGCCTTTTCTTCTCCCTGATCACACCCTTCCACTTATCCAAGTTTGGTATTCTTCATCAGATATGTACAATTAAATACATTTCACTTACAAAGGGCAGTACTTTCGATTAAACACGATTAAATAATTCCCCTAATACTTTTACAGTAGCTAATACTGGCAACAAAGATGTGAGATCTGAGTAGATTTAAATAAGGCAGCCGTCTCATTGCATCGCCATGCTGGGAGGCTGATAGATTTAGAATAGAGGTTGCAAATTAATAACAGGTCTTGAACTATTCCATATTTTTTAAGTGATGTTGGTAAATTTCATTGTACGTCATCCACCCTCCACTTTACATGTGTCATGGCCTGCATTATAGAGGGAGAAGGTGAACAAAAAGTAAAAAGTCATTCTTTCTTTTTGAGCAGAAATTCGACTCGGTCCTACTCAAGAAAACCCAAACCTAAAACAGTGACTTGAGTTTCTGGCTGGAGGATGATCCAGATCTTATTGTTAACAGTGGTGGAGGATCCATTATTGCTTTCCCAATGAAAGGTGAGAGGTGGGTGGTCTGTAGGTGCTGTTCAGGATCAATACGGGAGGGTCACATTCTTTGTTTTCCTTTTAAAAACCCTGTGTTTCATTTCTAGAGTGTGTTTGTGTGGGTATGATTGTGTATGATCGCATACCTGCAGTCTGAAAACACCCGGTTAAGTTGTACTCCTAGGTGAATTTCCAGAAAGATTGTATACCTTGATCATTTCCTTTTTTCTACTTTTATTAAAAAATACATTACAGGATGACCTCAAAGATTGGTTATCAAGGCTTACTGAAGTTTGCAGATCAATATGACAGGCTATCTGAATAACTGTTCCACTCTGAGGGAAAACTAGGGATACCATTCCTGTAGACTAAGCAGGCTTCATTAGATTAATCAAATAATGATCACTTCACAACATCCAGTGCCTATTTTTATTTCAGTTGGCCAAATATTCTGGCCAAATATTAACATGACCAAAATGTTTACACTCAGTACCGTCTGTATTGGCAACTATTAGCAGTTGTTGCGAATGGCGACTACAGAATAAATAAAAAAAATCTATTTTCCACTATTAATAAATCTAGTTAGATTTTACTTTGTTGACCTTGTCTTAATCGAATACTTTAAAAGTCTTAAATACTACTATTTATTACATCATATTGCATTATTTGCAGAAATAAACTGGACTGTTAGTTCTAAAAAATACATTTAGAATCAGTACAGTCCTTCTTCAGTCTTCTTTTTTATTGCACCCGTTATTTGGCGCAGCTTCTGCTCCTGACGCTTCTGAGATAGTGACACCGCTCCAACTCTGACACATCTGTCCTCCTCCCATGCACTGCTCGTGTAAAAAGGATTGCAATCCCTCCACTCCTTTTTTTTTCATCCCCTTTTCCCCATTGAAATGAATGGGGAAACACTTCAGAGAACAGAGAAAAAAAACATTATGGCTGCCGCATATTCTCGATGCCAGCGGTACACAGCCACACTAATGTTTACAGCTTCCATTGCACCTAATATTTTGACCGATTTCATGGATAGTCATCTGCTCTGCTTTTTAAATGAATAAAGAAACCACCAACGCCGTAGCTTATTTACAGCCTACAGAATGTTGAATGTCAGCATTATTTTTACTCTGTGTATTTGCCCAGCATATTGAGCAACTAATGTTACTATCTGACTAGAGGTTGGATGGTAAGGTCTGACGTTAGAGAGCAAGGTCTGCTTGAACATTTATAATGAAATATTTCTCTCTCCTGTTTATGATAGTAGAGACTTTCAATCAAGGGAATTAAGATATTTCTTAATCGCAGAAAACAACTGATGCTAATGCTAATGTGCCTAGGGGTGTAGGTTAGAGGAAACCTTTTCATTTTAGTGATTATGTTAGGTTAGTAGAAACGTTATCAGTGGACCGATTAGACTTAACGTTACTCATTTGTGCTATCAGGCATACCTGTCAAGTCTCATCAAGTTTTATCCGTGAGTTTCATTTGAAAACTTTAAATTTACAACATCTCCTATGTCTTAAGTATGTTACACTACACTACACTACACTACTATGTTATGGATTTTCACACATAGTGGCATTACAAGTCAAAGGCAAACTGCTGTGCAGTGCTGAAACTGCATCGTTTGTACTGTGTGGCTCACTACATCCGAGTAGCAGTTATAGGCTACAAGTCAACGATATATCAGTATATAGCAGGTCAGCCCCTTCATCACTGAACACTATATACAACGATATATCAGTATACATCAGGTCAGCCTCTTCATCACT
>NC_045173.1:2529880-2642380 GCF_900700415.2 Clupea harengus | reverse complement strand
AGAGAGAGGGAGAAGGAGGGAGAGAGAAACTGAATTCACAATTTCAGTGTTTATGTGTGTGTGAGAGAGTGAGGGAGAGAGAAACTGAATTCAAAATTTCTGAAAAGCAATTACTCCTGTACACATAGCCTCATACACTCTTAGTCGTTTCACCCTAATCACACCTGTGTTATCATGTGCAAACAAACACACACACACACACACACCCCTTAAGCCATTAGGTTAAGAAATAGTGCATTGGAGATAATGTTTTACCCTTTAAGCAGCAGTGATTCATTCCTTATTCAAATTATCAGGTTTACATCAACAGTTCCCCCTCCTAAAACGAAGTCTGCATGATAACATATGCATTTCAGTGGCGGGAGCCTGGGCTGAATTAAACTTGACATAAAAATGGTCTAGGCCTGGTTTCCTCTGTGTCCGTGTCCGTGTGTTTAAAGACACTGATGATGCGTAGAGGTAATGTGACAAAAAAGTGCCTGGGATGGCAGAGACACAAAAAGCTCTTCCCACCCCCCCAGCCTGAGCTCTCAGTGTTTTGCCCCAGTCCCTGTTTTGCTGATATCCTGACCGCTAGTAGGCCATAAAGTCACATACGATCAGGAGATGCTGTCAATCAACAATCAGCAATAAACCAATAAACACATACTTTAACCAGTATAGCCTTTTTGTGTGTGTGTGTGTGTGTGTGTGTGTGTGTGTGTGTGTGTGTGTGTGTGTGTGTGTGTGTGTGTGTGCGTGCGTGCGTGCACGACTGTGGGTTGCCCTGTCATACCCTTTTGACCCCACCTTCTTGTGATGCTAGCAGAGAGGCTCTCTTCTAGGTTTCTATTACCCTGCATTACTTTGTGTGTGTGTGTGTGTGTGTGTGAGAGAGAGAGAGAGAGCGCGCGCAAGAGAGTGTGTGTGTGTGTGTATGTGTGTAAGCAGTAATTTGTGTTACCCATGGTTAATCATCCACCAGCTGCTGCCTCAGGTTTCTTTAATACCACACACACACACACACACATACAAACACGCACACACACATACACACACACACACTCCGTTGTAAAGGTCAACTTTGCCAGGCAGGTACAATGGGGGAACGAGGCCTTCATTCTAGAGAATGAATAATCTCTCTCTGTCTCTCTCTCTTCTCTCTCTCTCTTTCCATTTTGCCCTCCCTCCTTGCTTAGATACTCCCAGAAGGAAGCAATATTTCTTGGGTGGAAGACAGAAATGGTTCTCTGTATGTGTTTGGGAGATAGAGAGAGAGGGAGGGAGTGGAGAAAGAGAGATTAGGTTCTTAGGTAGTTTCTCAGAGGAAGGTTTTCTGAAAGATCTGATTTCCTGGAAGATTGCAGTGAAACCTTGGACATGCCATAGATGAACAGTACTCCATTTCCCTGCCTGAAGTTAAAAATGGTATTTTATGCTTTCATTTAATGCCTTTTGAAATCCCTCTTTCAGCCTCCATTCATATGATGCAGACTGCCAGTGGCTCTGGTTTAATTCAGACAGGAATACTGAAATACTTTCAGATGAAGAGATGTCTGTGTGTGTGTGTGTGTGTGTGTGTGTGTGTCTGTGTGTGTCTGTGTGTGTGTGTGTGTGTGTGTGTGTGTGTGTGTGTGTGTGTGTGTGTGTGTGTGTGTGTGTGTGTGGCGTGGGGATATCTTGTCTCCGCTTGAATGTGTCTCAATGACATTATTACTTCACCTTCATGAGGATATAACGCTTTTAGGGCTCCCACCATGAGCAAGAGTCACGGTGCAGGTTGCTTAACAACTCAGTCACATGACTGACCAGGAATGAGCTTTCTTTTCCTGTCCCTGGTAGAGAGGGATCAACAAACATTCATGTGTAATTAATCCTAACAACTTCATCATTAACCATTTTATTTATTTCCATTTTGAAGTCAAATTGGGTAAGTGTGTCTGTGTGAGAGAAACGCAGCAGCAGCAGTGCTTGGTAGAAATATCCGTGCAGGATTATTCAGTGGATCTCTGAACAACCATGAATCAGGTGTCTGAAGTGAAGGGAGAGAAACAGTGGCAGATCAAAGCTCCTCTACTGGTTGGAGTTCTAGGGGTTAATAAAAACCTGTTTTCCATGTGCTGTGTGTGCTAAGTAATGTCAGGTCATTAAAACAGTGTCTTTTTTCTGCTCCGTTCTTTAGTTGTGATTAGATGTGTCAGAATGACAGCAGAAGACTCCGCCTGTGCCGTCGCCATGAGTAACGCAAGCCCCTCCTCCAACTCTAAATCTGTGTGTGCCGTCCCTGAGGGCGTGGCCGGAGCTCAGAATGAAGCAGCTCTGCTGGCCCTGATGGAGCGCACGGGCTACAGGATGATCCAGGAGAATGGCCAACGCAAGTATGGTCCACCCCCAGGCTGGGAAGGCACTTCCCCCCCACGAGGCTGCGAGATTTTCGTGGGCAAGATCCCCCGGGATGTCTACGAGGACGAGCTGGTGCCCGTGTTTGAGTCGGTGGGCCACATCTACGAGATGCGGTTGATGATGGACTTTGACGGGAAGAACCGCGGCTATGCATTTGTGATGTACACCCTGAAGCACGAGGCCAAGCGCGCCGTCCGAGAGCTCAACAACTACGAGGTGCGGCCAGGCCGGCTGCTGGGCGTGTGCGGGAGCGTGGACAACTGCCGCCTCTTCATTGGGGGGATCCCCAAAACCAAGAAACGCGAGGAGATCATGGAGGAGGTGTCCAAGGTGACGGAGGGGGTGTTAGACGTCATTGTGTACGCCAGTGCTGCTGACAAGATGAAGAATCGTGGCTTCGCCTTCGTCGAATATGAGTCACACCGCGCAGCCGCCATGGCCCGCAGGAAGCTGATGCCAGGACGTATACAGGTACACACACACACATACACACACACACACACACACACACACACACATATATAAACTGGCTTGCACCCACACATATACACACAGTTTCGCTCATACACGCACAGAGATGGAAATTCATGCATACATATTCACAACAGCTTAATGCAAACTGGTTTACATGTACACATTCCATTAACACAATACACACTTTCCAAGAACCAGCCTGGCAACTGCTGTTAAAGCGATGGCTACAGGAAGCTGATGCCAGGATGCCACCTACGTACACGTATGCTGATGCCAGGATGTGACGTACATTCACACGCTCACTCACCCACACTCACTGTGAAACTGTGATGACCTTTTTCCAGCTGTGGGGTCATCAGATCGCCGTGGACTGGGCCGAGCCTGAGATCGACGTGGATGAGGACATCATGGAAACGGTGAAGATCCTGTACGTGCGAAACCTGATGATGGAGACGGCCGAGGAGACGCTGCGCCACATCTTTGGCCAGTTCAACCCCGGCTGTGTGGAGCGAGTCAAGAAGATCCGGGACTACGCCTTCATACACTTTGCCAGCCGGGACGATGCAGTGGTCGCCATGGACAACCTGAACGCTACAGAGATCGAAGGGTCCTGCATCGAGGTGACCCTGGCTAAGCCAGTGGATAAAGAACAGTACACCCGCTACCAGAAGGCTACAAAGGGCTCGAGCAGCCCAGCGGCAGCAGCAGTCCCTGAGACCAGCCAGCAGGGCTTTGTGTACCAGTGTGACCCCTACACTCTTGCATACTACGGCTACCCCTACAGCACCCTCATCGGTCCCAACCGCGAATACTTTAGCAAAGGTAAATCCATACTCAGACGCTGAAGCACCACAGTGAAATAGATGCTACAGTAAGCCACTGATGTACTTCAAGCATACATACTGTTTATAATCTACTACATCCTGGACAAACACTACTGGTCCATACTGAAGCACCACCCTCTGTACTACACAGGTGTGATCACCTTCTATAGGAAGGAAAATACAAAACCTACATACTGCACAAGCATATGTATATGCTAGCTATAGGCACTGAAATACTGCAACCTAAAACCTACATACTGCAACAGCACATTCTCATACTATGACTACCCCTATAGTGCCCTCATCAAGCTAAACTGAAAGTGCACCGGCAGAGGTAAGATCATCCAGCCTGTAGTAATCACTGCTCATGCAGATCCAATAGATCACAGTTGGAAGTGACAAATGAAAGCGTTGATCTGGGATGAAACTGTGATCAAGTAAAATTGTGTTTGACAGATCATTAGTTGTGTCCGGGTGACGGTTTGCTCAGCCAATCATCTTTGTCCGTATTGTGGGTTTGTGTCTAGAGAGGAAGACGTGAGCGGGACAAATTTCACTTCACCTGACTGACTCCGCACATCATCCCATCTCGTGTCTAACTTTCCCCCGGTCCAGATATCAGTCCACACGACTCTGTTCCATTCCTCATCTCATGTAGCCTACTGCCTCCTTGTTTAAAGAATCACTTCTTCCCGTACTCGACTCCTTATCGAGAAAAAAAAATAGGCCTCCGTGTCATAACTTCTGGGTCATGTTGATTTTGGTTTCGCAATCTCAAGCCCAGTCTCAGGTTTCTTCAATCATCCTCCGCAGTTCTAGCCTGGAAATGGAGAACGACTACATGTTTTTGGGGCGAAACAAAAGACAACCAGTTAAGCTCATCCGATAGCATAACAGAATCAGACTTAGGTTTCATTGGGACCGTACCACACCATGATTTGTCAAAATATTGCTTGTTGATTTCAAGCAAAGTCGAAGCCTGGTGGGTAACCCGACTCACCATGCAACCCACGATGCATATCAATTGTTATGCATGATGGCAGTTACCAAGGCACTATCAGTCGATTCCGCCTATTTTTCAACTGACTTGGTAACCCAATAATAATTCTTGCTAAGGGCTGACAGTTGTCCCAGATGCATAGTGATTTAAATGTATATGCAAATCACGGGTTTCCTACAGACATTGTAATGGGTTAAGTGCCTGGCTAATTGTACTGTCAATGGACTGTGACATGACTATGGCTGTTAGAGGAAATTGGCACTTTCATTCAAAAAGGTCACCGTCAAAGCAAACTTGTCAGTAGAGCTCCCATTTTGCATATTGCTTAACACATTGCAAATGCCTAAAGATGAAATATGTTTGTTTTGAAACGACTCTTGTTAAGGTGCGTACTTTAACGTGGTGAACAAACTTTATAATGAACTGTTTTAATAAAAAAAAACAGATGTTCAGATGGTCCAAGGGTATACTAGTAAAGAGGTATGAGTTTTTCAAGATTAGATAAAGAGCTGGAAACTAGAGGCAGTTTAGGCACTGTGACTTTTTTTGGTAACTCTTTGGAACAACTGGGATTTCTAACACTACAAATCTGTATAAGGGATGGCTGTATTTGGGAGTACCACATTTCAGAAACAATAAGTCAGGTGATACTGCCCAACTTTGTTAGTTTCTAAGTTACATTTTCACTGTCATGGCCCTACGCGTAAACTGATCTCTGATCTCACGAGCCTTACGGTATGATTGTAAGCCAAAAACACTCAAGAACAAAGGCAATGACACAATATTGACAGCTACAATTGCAACAAACAATTGGCAGAACCAAGAACACACTAGAAGCCACAGCCACTAATAACATTAGGAGCCCCCCCCTCCAACTCCCTCTTCCTGCTCTGAGCGTGTGACTGTATTGTGCCTGACATCTTCTGGGTATGTTAATGCAAATCGGTTGATTTGGCCTAACTGTGTTAGTGTGTGGGTGTGTGTGTTCAGCAGGTACGGTGAGGGGTCGTGGCAGAGCAGGTGTGGCCACCCGCACCCCTGGCCCACGGGGGTCATACCTGGGAGGGTATTCAGCGGGGCGCGGCATCTACAGCCGCTACCATGACGGCAAGGGTCGGCTGCCAGACAAAGGCTACGAGCTCGCACCAGGCCTGGAAATGACAGTCAACACTATGGGCATGAAGCCTGGTACAGGTCAGTCTATGCTTGTGCGCTGTGTGTGTGCGTGTGTGTGTGTGTGTGGCCAAGCTGGCCATTGTGTGAGTGCGCTCAAATTCACTATTCCAAATCACTACATCCGAGCCGTTCACTATCCCAGCCAACCAATCAACACCTTGTTTCAGAAGCACCAAAGGGAGGGGCCAGAATCACAGACTGAGCCTTTAATTATCCTGTTTACATTCTCTCTACTGCTCCCTGCTGGAAGAAAGACAATCAGCAGTTCTCTCTCTCTCTCTCTCTCTCTCTCTCTCTCTCTCTCTCTCCCCCCCCCCCCCCCTCTGTCACATGTATTTCTCCATGGAACCTCATCTGAGCGCACTGTTGTAAGAAAGCGAGTTATGCTAAATCACACACTAAGAAGTATAATCACTAAATCAGCATTAATCCAGGGCCCCTAGATACAACAATGTGTGTGTTGTGTGTCCAGGAGACAGAAAGTGTTAATCCAAGTCACACTTTGTTGCTTTATCCAATTCTCTCTTCAAACTCTTTCCTTTGCCCCTGAGACAGAGAAAGAGAGAAACAAGGAGAAAGACAAGTAGAAGTAGGTAGAAGTAGATGAAGAAGTAGGTTTGTAGAAGAAGTAGGTTTTTAGAAGATAATTTGTTGGTTTGATTTGATTGCCAGATCGCTTTTTGATCAATGCTCGCTCAGTTAATGTTCCGCTGTGAAATGTTGCTATTTGACTTTTCAGAATACACCTACCAAAGGAAAGTACTGTGAAATGATAAGCTCTCGCTGTGTTTCCGCAGTGGCTCTCCCAGGTTTAGGCGGCCAGTACCCTGTGTTTTCTACCAGCGCTGCTCCAAAGATGATGGATGATGGGAAGCTTCATGGAGTGGAACACCTCATCAATCCTCTCACTCTACAGCATGACCACACTGCTGGCACTGCTGTTCTACCTTCGGTCTCCACACCGCCTCCCTATCAGGTGCTGTATAGATACACAAATATATATTGTATAGTTGTACACACAAGTTGACTTGCACTACAATTGACAGACTGCTAACTGCTTTTGTTTTTGCTCTTACAGGGTAGACCCATAACTCCTGTGTATGCTATGGCCCACAATATGCAGCGCATCCCCGCAGGGTTGTATGGGGCAGGCTATCTACCACTCACCGCTCACACTGCTAACACGGCCACTCTCGCAGCGCTGCAGAAGAATGCCGCTGTGGCCGCAGCAGCCTATGGAGGCTATGGCTATGTCCCTCAGGCGTTTCCCACGGCAACCTTTCAGATGCCCCTCCACGACATCTACCAGACCTACTGATGGAGTCTCCAGAGTACTCGGCCACAAAACAACCAATGCCAAGACTTCCATGAAGAAATACTTAAGAAGTAACTAATAGTAAAGAAATGATAGCTCACGGCTAACAGAATCTACCAGACCCTCGCCTGGTTTTGAGTTTTGCATCACACAACCGATGTGGAGAAGACCCATATCCAACCCAAAAGAACCTTCATCACAAACCCGACCACCACAAAGTGACCAGCAGCAGTACCCACGACATCATTATTGTCCCTCTTATTAATGTAGCTATAAAATCACATTGATGAAGCAACATGAATCACCAAACTAACCCTCTCTTACCAAACCCATCTGTCCAATAGCCCCAAGGGTGTGTGACCTTCTCCAAATCATGTAATGTGAGCTTAACTCCACTCAGCGAAATCTGACCATTCTTTCCCAATTTTAATCCGATCCACATTGCCCCTCCCCCTCACACACTACCTTCTGTAGTTTTGGCACCGTGAACACTGAAGGAGGTGTAGTATTTATGGAGAGCAGAACACTGTATTTATGAGCTGCTCTTTGGGGTAGACTTTTCATCATTGTTGTTGTTGAATTTTTTTCAAGATAAGAGTTAGACAAAAATAATGTCTTTAAAAATGTTCAAAGTCTCATGGAACTACTGACATGAAATGTAAAAGTCAACTGAAGAATTATTTTCTCTTTTTGTCTGCAGAGTTTATGCAGAGATTTTATCACAGAACATTTTGACTTTAACTTTTGAGTTATCTTCCGTCCACTGGATGACCATGTTTTATTTTAGCTCAATTTCTTTAAACTTTTTTGTCTTCTTTAATAGTTATTATTGGTAATATCATTCGATGTTTGTTTGTTTGTCTTGGTTTTTAACAGATTGCGTATGGAGCTATATGTACTGGAGACGTCGTCTTGTCTCCCTTTGTCTCTATTTGAAAACTGGAAAAATAACTGGGAAGTTGGCATAAAAAAAATAAGTGTGCAAGACAAGAACAACCAACATTTCAGTCTTTCCATAAACTTTCAAAAGTGCCTGTTCCCTATTGTGTAAGGCCAAATGTTTTTATAAAGTAGCACTAAACCAGAAGTTTTCTTTGAGTTGAGACAGGCCCTGTGCTTATCCTAGACTGATGAGACCAACCCGCATCTGTGCCTTAACTAGCTCTGCAGGGTACATGTGTAGTGGACTGAGTGGCTCACCATCGGCACTATGTCACGTCCTGAGCTCAGAGCATCAGGAGCAGAAGTTTATTAATCCTCGTGTAGTCATATGACTGTTGTTCCCGGCAAAAACCACAAAAAAATCACACACTGTGGCAACAAGTCCCAAATATTGCTGACTGAATGGTATCAAGAAGGCTGACACATACATTTAACACAGTGGGTAGCTGAGTATTTCACAATGCTGAATCCTTGTGAAGAGCCTTTTTTCAAGTGAAGTGAGCCCCTCATGTTTGTTGTGACATCCCTTCCCCAGCAGATCACAGCAGATCACAGCTGTGACTTCAGCATAACCTCAGGCAGCTGCAGTGCAGTTCATCTGAGCTGATCAGCCACAGTGACTGAAGCTTCGATATTAGCTTATTGTTTTCCTCCTCTGTGCTGGTAGCTCCCTGTGCTCTTTTTAGCGTCTCTGATTCACTCACTCTGACACACTGACAGTTCCCTGAGAGTTTCCGGAAGGTAAAAACCCTCTGACTGGTGGTTAATCTACTTTGGTTTGAAGTTCTCTGGCGATGAAAGTCTCTCACTGCTCCTGAGCACTCTTAATGTGCTGCTGGATGTTGGGAATGTGTGGGGAATGCACACAATGTGTGTGAATGGGAGTGTTTGCCACCGTCGCGTGTGGACATCTAGTTCATTTGCTGTTTCTTACGTTGTTATTTGATTAAATCTGTTTAGCTCTTAGGTTTAGCCACTGTGAAGGTAACAATTCCAGTGAATGAATGGAGAAAGACTGGTTGTGTCTCCTCCTACACATTCAGGAAGAGCTTTATCTCTCCATTGGCTCGTATAGGTTATTGGACCAGCGAAACATCATGGCTGGTCTGTCAAGGCCACTTTTTCCTTTTTTTTTTTCAATATTTTGATGTTTTACATTATTGTGTTTCCAAGCCCATGAAATGGCAGAGGAAGTATAACAGAGGACTGAGTCTTATATGGTCACCTTGGAACCTATTTCAGTCCTGCCCACTCTGTCCTTTGGAGTTTTGACACGTATCTGAACTGAGTCTCACTTAAGAGTGCAGAAGGAGTGCATTTACAATTACATTTACAACTGTTCTGAAGAGAAACCATGCTTGTGACAAGTAGCCTCATCACTGTCAATCCATCTTATAACCTATATGAAGGACCATTTTTCACTGTGTATACATACTCACATACAGCCTTTTACCACACACACACACACGTACACGCATTCCCACCCACACACATATGTGAACGCACTCACACACACACACACGTGCACATACACACCTTAAGGGTTGTTATCAGATCTGGTGTGGTAGTGTGCTTTGTTGTACTATGGCAGTGTTGTTCAGATTTATTTTGTGGCCTTATAAGACTGGTAGACTTGTTTATTATCACAGAGTAAGGATATATATTTAATATATGCTTAAAATATGTTGTGTATGAAGTACGAAGAAAAGCGATAATATATTTTAAGAGAAATGTTTTTTTTGTTTCCTTTCCATGCGCTTAATTTAGAGATGAAGCAATGCAGCAATGCAGCATGTCTGGTTTGCCAAAGCGTCCAATAGTGCGTGAGCCAAGAGTTTGGAAAGGATGGTGATGTGAGTTGAGTTGAGTTGAGTTGAGTGGCAAGCGATTGGCCGGCCTGGTGAGGCTTCAGGAACTGGCCAATCATTTCTCTATCCCCATTATTACCTCACTCTCATTGACATCCTCCTCGCCTGCAGCTTTCACTTGAAGTGCTGATAGTCCCTGTTCTGGCTACTTCAAAGAAAGAATAACATGCAAAACGAACAACACATATTTAGTGAGAGAGTTTTTGAAAGGATTGTAGTGTGTAAGGGTTTTTAGTGTGCCTTATTGCCAAATGTTCTAGAATTTCCCTTTGTGGAGCTGTTTTCTATCATGCATTGTTTGTTAAAAGCTTATTTGGCATTTATGTATTTATAGTGGTTAAATAGTTGAATAAAGCATTTTAAAAAATACAATAAATGTCACGTCTGATTGATTTTAGTAGGTAGTTTGTAGGTAAAGGGAAACTTCAGGAAACTGAAACTTAACTTACAGAAACTAGACACAGTCATTTTCTATTTAGTTTCTTTACAGTTATTGAGGTAAACAGACACAAGTCTATCTCCGTATGGATCCATAGTAGATACACGAAAAAAAGAAGTGGTTTACTTTGACACAGATGCTTGCCCCACGGGATTACATTCTATAGCATGTTATAGCATGTTTGAACCGATTTTGATAGTTAATTGACCTTTCTAAAAGTTTGGACCCAAAAAGATCTGAAAATAGTGCCCAGGTTGAACTGAACCTTTAACTCTATATGTGTATGTATAGTGATAATATAAAATGTATGTACCTGTAACTTGTTTAAACTCATTAACATCTATTTGAATGACTACAAATCTACAATACATAAATCATGCTTAACTGTTAGCCCATCTTGTGTGAGTTCCACAGCTGTGGCGAAACATTTATATCAATATGTAGCCTATATTGGAGTTTTTACATACATGTCATTTTGCCAAAGCAGTTTTCATTTTCCACACAAATAATCACTGGCCTCCTAGGGTTAGCTCTATACAGCTCGTCTGCCGTTCTGATTAAATGACTTTATTTATGAGACAACGTGACTTGGACACAAATGTTTGGTTTCAGAATTCATCACAAGGGGGCGGTGTTTCAGCAGATGTTCTACAAAGACCAGGAAGTCAAACGTAAGTGAAAAGAGTCATGTTTGCCTCATACATAGATATACAAAAATGTGCTCTAAACTCAATCTGCAAAAGGGATTGGGAACGTGTGATCCTCCGTCCAAGTTTCTTTTCAGTGTCCGTAAGAGCTTTAAGTGTGTATTATTAATGTGTGTTCATGCCAGACACAGATTATCTTACAGTGCACAGAGAGAGAAGCATGCACACACACACACACACACATGTAAACACACCCACATATTAAGTATTAATCTCCCACCTGCTCATGAAGTATTAAGAGGTAATGGTTAAGATCTTTCTAAATGGAAAAAACTGAAGCCAGACCAGATTGACAAACTATTCCCATGAACGCCAGTCTCTTTTGAAGGCATGTGCCCAAGTAGCTATAGTGACAGAGCGAATCTTAGCTATAAGAGCCCAAGTAGCTAAAGTGACAGAGCGAATCTTAGCTAAGAGCCCAAGTAGCTATAGTGACAGAGCGAATCTTAGCTATAAGAGCCCAAGTAGCTAAAGTGACAGAGCGAATCTTAGCTAAGAGCCCAAGTAGCTAAAGTGACAGAGCGAATCTTAGCTATAAAAGCTCAAGTAGCTAAAGTGACAGAGCGAATCTTAGCTATAAGAGCCCAAGTAGCTAAAGTGACAGAGCGAATCTTAGCTATAAGAGCCCAAGTAGCTATAGTGACAGAGCGAATCTTAGCTCTGCAACACCAGGGCCAGATCTGCTTCAGAGTTTATGCGGCGCCTCTGTACTTCTGTGCCGCTTAGCAGGCTAGGTCTGACTATAAAGTCATTGTGAAGAGAGAGAAAGGACGGTCAGAGGTATAATTATCGGGGGAGAGTGGTACAGAATGGCAGATAAATGTTCTATTGGCTACAGCCAAAACTCCCACCCTACAAAGCAAAGATAAACTCCCACATGTACCCACTGATTGTGAGATGATGGGTCAGAGTTTGTTACTCTGTGTCTGACATTAAAGATGGTTTGGTGATGGCTTCATTCTTACTCTATACTTGATACTATAAGTTAAGTGAACTAAATTGTTGCTCTACACCATTTCTGTAATGCACTGAGAATAGAGTTCAAAATATGTTTATTTTCATTGCAGTGTCTCCCATCACATCAGCAGTGACTGTGGCTGCTTTACAGAACTGATGAACACAGTTCAGAGCTTCTGACTGGCTGCTTGTTTGAGTTGTGACCACAGCCATCTTGAATTCATAGTTTAAAGTCAATCTCCCTCAAGCTGCTTGACCAATGACAAGGATACTCATGAGGAAGACCATGATGAAGAAGATCCACATAAAAAAACGATCCATCACCTTTGCAACCTTCTTCCACTCAGCACCCTTAGCCTGGTGTGACCTTTGCTCCCTGTAACAGTTGGCGATGTACTCAATGTTCCGCACAACCTTCTGTGGCATTCCACAAGAGCAGCTCCGTTGGACTGCGCCTCCATTGCCATAACTGTTGCTACTTCTGTAAGCACACTCATGGCTGAAGTCATTGCCTTGATTGTAGCCATATGCCTGTAGTTTCTCAGGGATGGACAGATCACTGGCCTTCAGTTTCTCCTCTAATGGATCGTAAGCGGGGATGTGGACGTTTGAGTCTCGCATGATATGTGGCATGGGTGGATCTCGTCCCCTCCTGTCCCCTCCCCTCTGTGGCCCATTCCTCTGGACACGGCCGTCGCTAAGGTTGTTGTGGTGGTTGTGGTGGCGGTAGTTTCCATTGTCATGGCTTTGGTTGTAGTGGCCGTTTCCATAGTGACCACTCTCATGATAGTTGTTGCCATAGTAAGCATCATCTTGATAGCCACTGCCCATGAGCTCATCAGTGTAGAGGAGGTTGTTGGAGCCACCAGGTGAGGTGCAACTCTCCCCCACCTCGTACACAAAACACAGCTTGGCCATGTAGTCAATGATGAGGACTTTGGCCCAGTGAGGAACCGGCTTTGCCTCCGCCCCACAGAAATGAATGTTCATAATGAAGATGGTCAGTGACGTAGACGCCGTGATCATGGTCATTGTTGCAATGTAGTACTTCCCTTTGGGATGGAACACACATACACATAGACATACACACACAGAGAGAGAGAGAGAGAGAGAGAGGAGAGAATACATTGAACTGGCTTATCAGCTGCAATCTTGAGCTCAGCTAACGGACATAACACTGAAAACGCGCTCACCGATCAACGGCACACTCTCTGAGGGAGGCATGCTCTCGGCCACCATGAGCTGGAAGACGGTGAGCGCCAGCAGCACCGTCACCCCTAGCGAGACCTTCTCTCCGGAGTCTGCGGGCAGGTAGAACCCCAGCGGGGCC
This sequence comes from Clupea harengus, assembly GCF_900700415.2. Classification (NCBI taxonomy): domain Eukaryota; kingdom Metazoa; phylum Chordata; class Actinopteri; order Clupeiformes; family Clupeidae; genus Clupea; species Clupea harengus. Next base: position 2,628,966 of record NC_045173.1, on the reverse strand, counting down.
AGGAAGGAGATGAGGAAGCAGGGCAGCAGCAGGTTGAAGATGTAGAAGGAGGAGCGGCGCTGCAGAAGCACCGTGTAGGTGATGTCCGGGTACGGGTCCGAGCAGCAGCCGTACATGATCACACTCTTCTTAGCCGGCATGCCGTGGCACTCCCACTCCACGTTCTCCACAAAGTCTGACAGGTCCCCTTCCTGCTTGTCCTTGTCCAGCATGATGTCAACCTGACATGACAATATCACAGGTGGGATGAAGACTTGGTCACTGGTTGAGGCTGCATGTGAGTTTGCACAGAAATGAATAAGCTAAATTGCTTTTATTGGTGACATGTAGCCTGTTGGTATCTTGTGCTCATGTAAGTGGGGAAATGACCTGGATTTAATACATGTACATGTTAGTGCATGCTATTGCACGTTACAAACTCTAGGCCAAACCATGAATACATCTTGTGAGTATGTATAGACAAAGGACTATTCAGTTAAGCATAAAGCACATGTTACCTCGGGCTACTTTATCCAGTCCAAACATTGTCCCATTCTTAGACACAGGGTACAGTTTCCGTACCGGTCTAGAGTGGCAGGAGGGAGCATGTGTGAGTAGCAAACGTGTGTCTTGGAACGTTCAAGTTTTCTGCGGCTTTATCTACAGCCCCAGATAGCAGAGAAACTAATGTGGCAATGTAGAGGTTAACTGAGATCATTTGAGAAGTTCTGAATGAAAAGGGCCAGATTTAGCCTGTACTTGAACAGGCCTGTTTATACAGGTGGCAGTACATGAAAGCACAGGTGTAATTATTGATACCTCCTGACCTCTTCTGCCCATGTCAACTGTTGTCACAAGACTTGAGCCAGGCCTTGTGACTTCTCTTAGCGGTCCAGCTAAGGAACACTTATTGTGAGGGTATGTCAATAGTATTTCTCAGGACTGGACTTTTATCTAGGCCCTCCTTCATAAACTTTCCTTTCAGCAGCTTTGTGAATGGGTTTCATTTCTCCAAATGCACTGATGTTGGTTTTTGTTTTGGCAGGATACCTGATTTCCGTTGTATGTCCAGGAGCCAAAGGTGAGGTTGCATTCTTGGCTGTCAAAGGGGAAATAGGCAACATCCACCTTACAGGAGCTCTTAGTGATGGCGGGAGAGTCCCAGGTGATCTCACCATCATAGCGCAGAACTACATTGGTCTCAGGAGGGCCATCCTTATTCTCCTCATCAGCACTTAGAACACACACACACACACACACACACACACACACACACACACACACACACACACACACACACACACACACCAGACAGAGAGGTGAGGACTAGATGGGAATCTAGGTATAATATGTATGTGTGCCTCAATGGCTCTGTGAATATAAAGTGTGTGTGTGTGTGTGTGTGTGTGTGTGTGTGTGTGTGAGTGTGTGTGTGTGTGTGTGTGTGTGTGTGTGTGTGTGTGTCTGTGTGTCTGTGTGTCTGTGGTTCTGTGTGTGTCTGTGTGTGTCTGTGCGTCTGTGTGTCTGTGGTTCTGTGTGTGTGTGTGTCTCTGTGTGTGTAATACTTGTTGTAAAGTACGATATCTGGCCTCCAGACCAGTTCTGAGGGGATCCTGATGACTTCCAGCCCGTCATACTCCTCTTTGTCCCAACGCAGATACGCATCGTACCAGACCTGACGCACCCACAGGTAAGTAGTCAGCACCTGGTTCCGCTCATCCTAAACAACCACACACATGCACACACACGCAAGAGGAAGAACTAGTTGGGTCATTCAGTACCAACCTACAGTGGGCTCAGTAGAACGCAGCATTGAAAGAAATCAGTTTTAAAAAACATTTGACCTGAGTGCTGTGTACTACAACACTAAAAACAATCTTTCATTTTCAATTAACTGATTCATATTTTCACTATAGCCTTTTTAATTAGAGGAGGTTCTTCTTGTCTGTACATGACATTTTTTATCTCTTAAATTCTGCCAGCTTCTATCAGTTCTCAGATCAATCCAGTCTGATATGCAGATTAGGAGTTATGATTAAAAAGCAGGAAGTTGAATTCAATTGATGATGATGTAGTGATGTACTCGTGGAAGAGTCTGTTCAGAGTTAAAATATATTTGGAGTCCAACTTTGAAACGTCTTGCATGGATTGGATTCAAACAAATAAGCAAATACTACTGTTCTGACTATAGATTCAATATTTGCTAAAATGTTTAATTGCCTTCTCTGCCTTTATCTACGTATATTTGAAAAATAAATAATTGAAAGCACAAACTCCCTAAAGCCTCCCCACCATTTCAGACTTAGAGCCATATACTCCCCACACATGCACACAGTCTTATTCCTGTACATGTGTCATGTCACCGCCATTACTGTAGCAGGGTGTTTGAACAGCTGCATGAAGCATGAAGAAGGTCACACGCTGCATGCTGTGGTTTGGCACACCATACCAGACCATGGCCACACCAGAGCAAAAATAGACCACATGACACGTTAGTGAGTTGTCCACTGTCAAAGTGTCTTATCTACTGTGTGTGTGTGTGTGTGTGTGTGTACATACCATATCTTTGATCTGTGAGAGAGTGATCTGTAGCGTGACGTTGAGAGCTTTGTCTGTGTCGTCCACAGGCCGCAGGGCAGAGTTGTAGTTCTCCATCAGGTCATTCAGCAGCTTCTGCGCATACCGCCCGTGAGCCCCACCCACCACTGCAAGGTGACAGTAGGGATGTAGAATTAGGGATTACTGCACACACACACACACACACACACACACACACACACACACACACACACACACACACACACACAGGCACCCGGCCGAAAGGTTTTACCAGTTTAGAGACAAAAAACCTCAGGAGCCATATGAACAAAGGAACAACATCCTCAAAAAGCACAAATGTACAAACTCTTGCGATTTGTGAACACACCCACTTTAAAAGTCAGAATGCCGGATGAAGCAATCAGGAGAGCGAAACAGACAGAAATTAAATTTCCCCATTGCATTAGTAATCATTTGCATTGCATTAGTTATCATTTTCATTGCATCGTCATTTATGGTTTCCTAGATTTGTGTGTCATGTATTGTCCCTGATGTCACCATAAAATCTATTGTTTTTTTTATAAATTAAATTTAAATTTAAATTAAACTACTAACCAATTCACCTCAGGCGAGTGCGTATTCCCAGTACAATTACACGAAACAGTGCAACCCATATCCGATGGAATGAAGTCATCCAGTCCATCTGTAATTCTGTGCGGTCACAGAGTTTGTTGTGTGTCTTACCTTTTAGCAGTGCGCTAATCCACACCAACCACACAAAGATCTTCATCCTGCTGAGTGGAGAGGCTGAACTGGTAAAAAAAACATACAGGGCACACACTCACACAATCATGCTACTTGTGGCTTGGCATATCCCTTAAATCTTCTGGAGCTTTTTGAGAAGAAAAGTCTCCCAATGCACAGATGAACACATTCAGCCTCGGTCTGAGCAGTCTGTTCAGAGGAGCAGCTCAGGTATAGAGCTTTAGTCATTCCCCATGGAACAAGACCTGTGGATATCACATAACACACACACACACACACACACACACACACACACACACACACACACACACAAAAGGATAGACATTCTCACATAGCACAGAGCATCTGGTTTCTGCTGTGTGTGAGTGTATGCGAGAGAGATTGTGTGTATGTGTGTGTGTGTGTGTGTGTGTGTACGTGCACGGGTGTTTGTGTGTGAGTGTTTGCCCGCTGTCCATCACTAGGAACAGGTAATCTTACATGGTTTTGAGGAGACAGGTTACACACCATGAGTTTTAAAACAAGCAGTTGACATGTCTGTGACATGTATACACATACTGCCACAAAGGGGGAAATTACTTTAACCCTATTTGTAGCACAGGAAGTGAGTCTGCGCTCTTTGCCCTTAAATACAAACTACCTCTTAACCCAAAACATGATATAAATATTTTAAAACTATGAAACATTTTGAATTCTGCAATCTTACTGTCAAATCATATCAGTGATTTCAGGGTTGAGAGATGTGTCACACAGGTCAGTACCGGCTGCAGTTGCTGCCTGACTGGCTCGTTTGCCTGTTTGTCTGTGGATCTGTACACCATATGCACCGGTTGGACCCTATTTGTAGATAAAGGCTAAATGTGAGTCATGACAAGAGTGCTAAGGAGGTTACATGAAAGGTATGCCATTAAGGATATGACACAAATGTCCTATAAAATAGGATCCAAATTGAAAATGAGGGCCAAAAAACTGAGGTACATTTTTTTCTTTTGCTGTTGTGAAAACTATATTTATAAAAATGTATTACAGTGCTTATGGTATGTGCGAAGATATCACTACTAACACCTCCATGAAACCCTCCAACCAGTTTTCTCTGAGTGGCGTGTTAATTAAGTAATTACTTACATGGGTAAATTACGTGCTCCCAAAAATGAGCGAATGACACTCAATGTCACTGTCATACGAATCTTTTACAATTGAATCCACTCACACACATACACAAAGCTCTATAGGACCGAGAAAGGGAAACAGACAGTACAGATTAGTATTTGGCAATAGATTCAAAGTCTTTGGACTGTGTGTGTATATGTGAGTGTGTTAGAGCGCCCATGCGGTAACAAGTCATCACAGGTGTTTCCTGTCTCAGCGAAAGAGCTGGGGCTATGTGGTAGGGTTACTGAGGCGTGTGTGTGAGTATGTGTGTGTGTGTGTGTGTGTGTGTGTGTGTGTGTGTGTGTGTGTGTGTGTGCGTGTGTGTCTCTGTGTGACTGAGGTACTGTTAGAATCCTATTGTGATGACACAAAAGTGTTTCACGCTATGAGAGAGCGACAAAGACAGAGACCACAGCAGACATATATGCCTCCTCTGACCAGAAGAGTTATTTGGTATGTAGGGTTCTGGAGTGGAGGCAAAGTTGTATGAAACCCACTACAGACAAAAAAAAAAAACGTTCTTCGTGTCTTGTGTTCTATTTTCATTCTTTGAGTTGGAGTTGAGTATACTTTAGCTTTTGTGCTCGCTGTTCAGACAAGCAATAGGCAATAGAATGCAGCAATTTGATACTTTTTGAGGTATGTTTTTTTATCAGCAACTAGTTTTGGCATCATCTTCAAATTAATTTTGATAGTATATGGTTCTGTGAAGGACAGATAAACACACCTGTCGTTCTCACGAGTCGCACAGGCTATGCCCTATGGTTCGGGATGGCTCACTCTGTGGAAAAGTAAAGCTTATTATGTCCCCAAGACACCAATTAGCGTGCTTGCAAGCTTTTATCAACGCCAACTTGGTTGCTGGTCTTTATGAGGCTTTTGCATGACTTTTAGGTTGGAGCTTACCAGTTTTAGCCAGAAAATCCTTACTGCCACTTTAAAGGCCTGGTAGGCTGCATTGAATGTCTAAGTAACCAACTTTAGCGGGTATATGTGGGTGACACAGGCATCCGTCTCGCAGATCTCTTTTCTGCAAGGAGGTTTTAGAGATAGTGTTATGTGTGTAAGCCAGAGAATGTAGAGGGAGTGTGTATCCTTAAACCACATGACACCAAACAGCACATCTTATGTCCCACATCCCTCTGTTCGTTTCAGCTCACGTTGTGGTCGGGACAGAGTTCTTCTGAAATCTAAGACAAAGTGTGTCACCTTATCTTGCTTACTCTTAAAACACTCCACCAAATTACAATCCCCAAGCATTTCTGATGGTTGCTCTCGGACACGGAGCTCTCCGTAGACAGTTCAATACTACACAGCTCACCCTGTAACATGACCCTTAACCACAGCTTTAGAACAGCAAAAAGACAGTTCTGAAGAAAATTATACTTTTGCAGCAATATTCATATGGTGTGTTGCTGTTGCTACTAATTATTGCTGCCACCTGAGCCTAGAGCAGAGCAGATAGCAGTAGTGGGGACTTCAGCCAGTAGATACGTGAGGACATTATTTCTCTTTCGCTGCTCTTTTAACATACACTTAATGGAAGATACATCCTTCATATATTCAGGGGAAAGATCCATCATGTTTTGAAGCATATGGAAAGTATATGCTTCAAAAATATGTAGTAAGCAAAATCCTATATTATTTATTCATTTGAATTTCCTTTGTGGTCTTTTGGTGTTGTGTCTGCGGCCAAAGACAAGAATACAATCTCAAAAGTATATATCTATATTATGAAGGTTGAATACAAGCTAATACATTTCCTGTGTAAAGCGGGTTGATTATATATCCTCTATTGGGTAAATAAGCCACATAACAAGTTATTATTCCGTATTCACGGTGAGTTGTTAAATACAATACAGAACAGAATACGGCATAGACATGGTTGTTTCTGGGACAACTGTATTCATTAAAGGAGGCTTCAGTTATTAGTAGGTAAAATCACATCATATTAATGGCAACACCACATCCTGAACCATGAGTACATTATTTACCATGCAAGTATCTTCCACTGGTGACTAAAATACTCTACTCTAATGTGATCGCAGTATACTTGACTATGCTCGCTTTTGCTACCTAGCAGTGGACTCTACCCAGCGGTGGACTCTACCCAGCGGTGGACTCTACCCAGCAGTGGACTCTACCCAGCAGTGCACTCTACCCAGCAGTGGACTCTACCCAGCAGTGGACTCTACCCAGCAGTGCACTCTACCCAGCGGTGGACTCTACCCAGCGGTGGACTCTACCCAGCAGTAAAACCAAACATCAACACCTCGTCATGTCAGGCTCATGATCACTGAAGTTCTCCATGACATTGCATCATCTGATATTATCTCGCTGCAGTGTTAAACTCAATGCACTCTTCCACCAGATCACACATGAGATTTACAGCTCACATCGCTGTCTGCATATAGGCGTGCACATAGTGGTGTACTGTTATGGGGTGTTAAACTGTCCAAAATGCATTTTAAGTATATGGCACACCTATACACTGGTTTTCTTTTTTTGTAACAGTCACAAAATGGATAAACTCACTGTCCTATCAAATGAAAGACTAAACATCTGCGTCCTGGTCCAATCCTGCGTCCTGCGATCTGGTCCATACCATCTGTTACTGTTGTCTTTAACAAACATTCAAATCAAAATAGTTATTACACTTTATTACATGCTTTTACATCTCAGAGCATCACAGCTCATTTTCAACTTAGGAAATTATATCTAGCCGGAGGACCTATCACTGGTGGTCTTCTTACAGTCAAACAGCCGCAGTGATACTGATTATGAAGTGAATTATGACGATTCTACGTCAGGAAGAAAATATGCGGTCTTCTTATGAATTCCATATGATCATTTTCCTAATGAAATATACTGAAAAAATTAAAATGCAACATGGAAGAATCTCAAACATTTTGCTAAATAAAAATGTATATAGAAAATCAGTTTATCAGTAAGTTATGGACACGGAGAAATGACAAGATATGTCAGTTAGGTTCATGAAACACGGAGCCAAAACTTAACATGTTGCGTTGATATTTTAGTGAGTATATAACTGCTGAAAAGAAATATGAAATGCTACTTTGCTGAGGATTCTCATGTAATGCATATTTTGGTGGCTCTTACAAAAATACATTTGAGGAAGTTTAAACAGTTGGCAGGCCACATTTTTGTTCTGAAAAATAGTTGTACACTCGCAGGCAGGGCAAGTACCTTTACCAGAATAATGGCCATAATGGCCATTACCAGAAATATGTATTATTTGGGGATTAGTTTGGGCCAACTGTAAACTTTACGGTTGTCTTTCAACCGATAGGCCCATTTGGACATGGAGAAAATGAAGGTTGACAAGATTCTGCCTCGTGAATGTCAATGGCCCCCACAAGTAAAGTTTATAGTGGACACAGTGGATAGATTGTGTACTGTTACACTTCATTATGCTTCATATTTTACAATTCAAAGTGTGCAAATCTCTTTGTAAAATAACTCCTCTCTCTCTTTATTTAAGTGAGTAATCCTTTAACTGCAAAATGAAAAGAAACATATTTCTGAAAATCATATAGTGCTTTCATAAAAACAGGAGTATTTCAGTCCGTTTTTAAGTCCATTCTCTTTCCGTAGCAGTATATTCATACTGCGCTTTAAGATTAAGTTAAAAAAAACACAGATCAGCCAGTCCGTTGCTTGAATTTTTGCTGTTAATACAAAACTATGTTGTTTTAACTTTTAAAATTACACTTGGTGTCATTTGAACATTTCTCTCATTGTTTAATTCCGTTTAAACCCTATGTGGGTAATCAATCTAAGTATTTGTTATGAACTGTGGACTGAAAATTAAAATGAATTAAAATGAATTAAAATGTCTGTGTTGATGCATTGTTACAGATTAAATTAAACTGTCAATCTCTCTCCGAGCACAAAATCAGTGTTGAAATGGTGTTTCACTGGTGAAATGCACATGATAGGATTGTGGAGTTCAGTGAACACAAAACCATGTACATTTTCTTCTCAGTAAAACTAGTTCTTCACGTTCATCTGGAAATCCACTGATTTGGGGTCTGTAGACATACAGCTGGAGAACTCTAAACATGCTTGTGTCTGAGAGTGACATCTCACTGAGGTCAGCGTATGAGGCGAGGGTTAGGAGGTCTTGCAGGCGTCAAAGCTGAAGAGACGACGGCGCGACTGCTTCTTGGCCTGGTTGACTGCCGTCCTCACGGCACACTCAAACACCTGCTGGACACCTCGGTTGCTGAGAGCAGAGCACTCCAGGTATCCCCTGGCGCGGATGTCCTGGGCCAAACGCTTCCCATCCGCTGCTGAGAAACAGTTTCCGCGGTGGGGGCCCATGTCACGCTGGTCTGTCTGTGTGGCGACTACAAGCACTGGGACCCGAGGAAGGTGCTCTCGAACCTCCGCTATCCACTTTTGCCGTACGCTGGCAAAAGATGGCGGTTTGGCCACTGAGTAACAAAGAAGGACCACATCTGCCTGTTGGTAAGACATAGGTCGTACATGCCGAAAGGTGTCATTTCCAGCCGTGTCCCACAATCCCAAGTTGATCGGCACGCCGTCCATGAACACCTCCACTCCTGTGTTGTCGTAAATGGTGGGCTTATACATTTCTGGAAATGTGTCAGAGGTGAAGCGAACTAGCAGGGCAGTCTTCCCAACTGCACTGTCCCCTACCAGAACACACTTAATGGAGTTCATGATGCACACACCAAGAAAGAACTAGTCACACTAGTCTTTAGTTTTGGGGTGAGAGCTGGATGAGAACTCAGAGGTGGTAATGAACACTGCACATGATGGACACCGCTTTGTCCAACTTTCATCTGTTCAGTTGGCAATAATCTTCAAGTCAAAGAGCAGACCTCCACCTTGGCCCTCTCCGAGTCTTCTTTATGTTCTATACGGTATAGGTCCTTTCGGCATCTTGCTTCACATAACAGACACCTGGAGAACATGAGAGAGTGAGACATGGGGAGAATATGTAGACGCATATGTAGACTGTTTAAAAAGATGAAAAACATCAAAGAAACATAATCAGTGAACAAAATCTGGTATTTCTGGAATCTACAGGGACCTTACACATGCAAAACAACAGATGTCTTTAGCCGTTAAACTGTGAACGACCACAAAACACTGATATGTTAAATGCGGCATTGCTTTTCGAAAATGTCTGTAGTCATAATCTCATAATGTTAGAAATATTTAGGGCTTCTAGTGCATAGAAGAAATTAGTTTTCTTTTTTGTTTGTTTTTTGTCTTTACGAAGAGTTGTTTCACAACCCTGTTTGGAGAATTTGTAAGTTCAGGAAATTGAGGGTTGAGCTCCTACGTTTCAGGCTAACATTCAAATTCTTAGGTCGCTTAGAGTTAGATAATGGTTTGAGTGTCTTGTCTTCTTGTCCTTGACTATCGAAGGACATGAGAAAGGGGGATCATGGATGGAATAGCATAGTAAAATAATTAGAATAGACTTCAGGGACGAAATACACACCCAAGAGCATCCACAAACTGAAATCCTTAAAAGAACCTTAAATCAATTTCATTTTAACGAGGTATCCAATAATAAAACATCCACGGATGATTGTCAATTGGTTTTTGAGTGTCTTAAATACCTCATTCTCATTTCACTTTATCTTTCCCTTTTACCATGAGACATTATCACTCATAGGCCTTCCTAAAAATGTCTTCTAAGATTCCACCTGGGCCTAAAGGCCAAACACGCATTTCGAAATTATATCGAGTACGTTCATGAGTAGACTCGGCTATGAGTATTTCGAACTGTTACAAATTAAACCCTAACCTAGTTAAATATGAGTAAAAACCTAAAATAATACAAGTCCATTTTTTCTTACCACTGGAGTGCTCGATGACAAATTGCTTGGGAAACGGATGGATGAAATTATGATTTTCATCGAAGAACATTTAGGTGTAGGTCAGCCTGTTAACCCCCGTTGAAAGTAACGCAAAACTTGAAGGAAACATCAATCTTCTGATTAATTTATCCGAATCTAAAAACACCTGAAATGATGTAGCCTAGGCTTCAGCTACAAAGCAAATGAGGGACTTAGTATGCATCACATCCATCTGTGATGTAAAGGAAGTATTTTTTCTTCAGTAAATTTGTGCGCATCCGTTGGGGCGTGTGCCTTTGAAGCGGAGGTGTTTTTTTTTTATCTGTCGCCTTCTCTTACACGTGTTGTTGAGCTGTATCCTAAATGATGAAATGACATGAATGGCACAAATAATAATTTAAAAACTGCCTGCCATGGCTTAACGAAATAGGCAAATAGGCCTCAGTAGGCCTGATTTAATATCTGAGCAACGTAAAACACTAAACGCTCAAAGTAAAAGCGATGGGACCTCGATACCGTAAATAGAAGAAAATAAGACAATATGTCACCAATTCTTCGGCTAATGTGATTCACAGTATGGCCCTCTTGAGTAGGCCTGGAGAAAATAGCATTCTCTACTGCCCTCTACTGGTGCGTGATAATATGACAATTATACGTCGTCCCTTCGCCGCGCACCCATGCTCCGCTTTCATTTCATAGCAGAGATCGTGACCTTTTCGTGGCGAAACTCGATAACCGTGCTTGTGTTAGTCATTGATTCCAGTAAGTTGCTCACTTCCATCACAACACGCAAACACAGCGTAGAGATAGTCAATTATATGCTTCAATACAATAGAAATCCATTAGAAAAACGGTCCGGCGGCAAGACTATACATTGCACACTTAATTAACAAGACTATACATTGCACACAAACTAAAATAAATCCCCATAAAGACAATACAAAATTTATTTCAATTTGTTAAAACACTTTTTTTGTTTGTTTTTTTAAAAATGCAGCTTATTCTGCCTTGAATACATGAGTATAAAAACCGGAAAGGGAAAAGGAATATTTACAATTGGGCTAACACTTTCATTAAAACTGAAATAAAAAATTCGAATGAATCCCAAATCTAAAAATTCACTTGAGGTTTAACAATGGATCAGATACAAAATACAGTCAACCCTCAACTAAAGCTTTAACAGGCATTGCCAAGCTATCTTTAAAGTTTGTCAAAGTGAGAAGAACATCCCATTATACATACTATCTCTCTCACTCAGACACACAAAATAAAACAAATACAGCAAATATTTCTGTACACAACAAATGTGCCCTGAGAGAGTCGCCATTAAATGCCGTCTTAACAGTTTTCAAGGATGTGCACAGCTGGACAGCCTTACATATTCACAGCAGTAGAACACAATCATAGTTCTGTGATGGCAGAATTAGGATTAACATGGTGCAAAATTACACCAACCAAAATATTTCACAAGTTCATCTACTTCCTAGTACCAATCCACTGTCATCCAAAACACGTCTGGTGTACTGAGCACTGAAGAGTGAGGAAAAGCAGGGGAAGAAGTTTAAAGGATCCCTTTCACACAGAATGCCGACAGTTGGCCACCCTTTAGAGAATGAGACTGGAGATCAGAGCAGCTCCAGCAACAGGCTTCGCGTTGGAAGAGAGGCACTGCAGAGCCAGAGTGGAGGAGGCCCGGTGGGTGGGTATCCCGTAGCAGCAGCCGCAGTCATTCATGCTTTTGCCTCCTTTTGAAGTGACACAAGAACTAAACCGACATTTGGCTCAGTAAACCTGGGAGGGGGTGGGGGGGAGAGAGAGAGAGAGAGAAAGCATACAAAAGTGATGCAAGGGTAAAGGCATCTTACTTTACGGTTCTAAACTATGGTGAAGTTGTCTATGTGCTTGTGAGGGTATGGATTCATTACTCATAATGCTTGCTGTTGAGATAGTCGATGACAGCTGGCCTAATTTTGGCCACTCCCCCTTGGCTGCGGTTTCCTCTTCCTGTGATGACTGACAGCTGAGGTCGGCACAGACCCTGTCTGTACTCTAAGCAAACACATACACAGCATTTAAACAGATTAACAAAAACAGAGACAAATTTACCTGAAAACCTCCATAATTACAGTTCCAAAGGAAAGTGAATGGCAACACAGTCTGCAGATACCGCTAACATGATGTGGTGATCAGTCTCTTTGTCGTGAATATCATGGTCACCTATGACAACTGGTCTTATGTCAAAAGAAGACACGCTGCACATGAGAGCTTTACGAAAGGGAAAGAAGACCTAAATGTCGGTAATGTTGGTACAGGTCAAAGGAGGCCAAGAGTGTAGACACGCAAGATGTCTAACAGAAGAGAACATTTCAATCTCATCACAAATAAAAAGTACAATCTTACATCACAACCTCGTATCAAATACCAAGGGCCTTCTCAACTGTCTAAGAGAGTGTAGCGCCACCCCTTGGTGTATGCACGCACCTGCGCTCTTCTCTTTGAGGATCCGCTGGAGATGTTCTATGGCCTCGGTGACATGCAGGCCATGGAGATCTAGAACATTCTGCGGCAGAAGTGAGGCATTCACCCGCTCAAAGATGCACTGTGCAGCGCGATGGTTTGCCTCTTGCATCTTCAGACCATGCAAATGACCCTGTACAAAAATATGTATGAACACACACACACACACACACACACACACACACACACACACACACTTATCCAATTCCTGTTGGGTAAACATGCATGTCACTATGCTGGTGCAAATGGCTTATCTAGTGAATCAGCTCATATCATTGTTGTCCATTGGTGTCTGTACATGATGTTTTTCCATAAATGGGTGTCTGACTCCTGATTTTCATGTTATTTCTACATGCATTTAATATCGGCCATTTTGCAAGCTGGAGCATTAATAAGAAAACTGTGAAGAAACATTACACAAAATGGTCGCCATAAACCTGAATGCGCCACCATTAACCCAAATAATATAACATGTCAATTCATTTGTTGAAGTAGGAACTAAATGGGAACCAAACATAAAAGTGGCAAGTTGCCAAGGGGACGCTGTTGATAGGCCACGCTCAACGTGATATAAGAAAATGGGAGGTAAACTATTTGGCGAGTTAAGCCTGTAATAGCTCTTATACTTCCTTGTAACATCAGACTCTCTATGGCTAGCTTCCCTTTGTTGATCTTCAATAAAGGCATTACTACTCAACGAATCTCCGAACTCAGAATCTTCCTGAAGAAACTTTATTTCATAATTAGTTGAACAAATTATCCACCATACTCCCCCTCTCTCTTTCTTTCTTTCTTTCTTTCTTTCTGTGCGTGTTTGTTTATGTGTGATGGTTCATGTGTCCGTGCGTGTATCTTACCTGCTGAGCGTAGAAGCTGGCCACTTGTTTCTTGTCACGCCTATGAGCCTCGGCTGCTTTTCTGAAGCATTCCTGCCGTTTCACACTCTGCAGGTTGGCCTCGGCCCGGAAGTCCTGATACTCAGGATCGTCTGTGTCCTGGAACATCAGCTCAGTCTCCTTCTGTTTATTTGTCTGTAACTGAACACACACAGACACACACAAACATGGAGAGACCGAGACACAGAGAGAGAAAGAGAAAGAGAGAGAGAGAGAGAGAGGAGGAAACATCAAGAAAATTATTTGCGAAGACTAAAACAATGTGAAACGTCATGAGAGAAACAGAATAAGAGACCAACCCTTTCCTTGCTGGGCGTCCTCTGTGTGTGAGAGTGGTTGTGTTGGGGGGAGTCTGTAGCCACAACGTTTTTGACCGGCCCCACGTCCAGAAGAGAGTGCAGGAACTTCTCCGTCTGTTCCAGGCTGAAACTGTAGCAGACAGCGGCGTGAGCCAGAGAACATTTGAACAGGACGGATCAGAACAAAAGAAATAAGTCTGCGACGCCGCGTTTCCTTAGCGCGGACGCAACAGACTCTCGTTATACCTTTAACCGTCAACGCAGACTTCTACAGTCCTTATTGTACATCCCCACATAACTCTCTGAACTGGTTTAACTTGGCTGGCATGTGTGGCAGCATAGAAGTGCACACCTTTGCTGACGTCACGGCAAACATGACATCACGGTACCAATATGGAACCGGTTCCAATACAACCGGTACCTACCCGGACCGAAATGCAACGCAGATTTCGGTGCTTCATTTCGGTGCCTGAGCCAATTGAACACGGTCGCTAGGCAGATTCCGTGGGGCACATGTAAAACTGCCCCAGCTTCCAATGTAAACTTTGTCCTGTGTCGCTCACGCTCATTGGTGTTTTCATAGCAACAGTCTTATGACAGTGAAGAGCAGGCAAGCACAAACAGAACTAGCCATCAACCTTTTAACAGAGAAAATACCGAAAGGTAAACGGTCAAAAGTGTGGCTGTATTTCGCACAAAAAGATTCAAACATTGCGACGTGCAGCAAATGCAACCAAATAATTGCGTGAAAAGAGGGGAGAGAAGGCAAGAGTCAACGGCAGATCAGCAACTGAAGACTGAAAAATAAACGGAGATGACAGATAAACTACCAACGGTAGTCTCTTAAAGGAGCAGTACACATTTTCTCGTTCTCAGTGTGTTCAAGTAACAAGATTAACTATGAACAAGATAGAAAAGATAGGTATAAACAAATCATAAAATGGTGAAATTTCATGAAATAAATGCAAACAAAATAATACATTTTTGACTCCAAAGGCAAATATGCTCATATTTTTGCAAAAGAAGTTTGAAGCTGTTTTTGTATTTATTTATATTTATTTAAGTATACTATAAACTGTTGTTTACAGTTAATATAATGTTCATAGTTTGAAGTTAAAAAGTTTGAAGCTGTAGTTGGAAGCCAAGTGTTTTGTATGTATTTATATTTATAATATACTTTAAACAGTTAATGTATTGTTCAATTTGAAGAAAAAAAATTGCCTTGGCAATAAAAAAAGCCTTTCTTTAATGTTGTCAATCGTCGCTTTGCGCTTAAAAAAAAAAAAAGTATCGGTTCCGGCACCGTTTAGGCACCGGTATCGTTTTAAAAGTATCGGTTATGTACCGGTATCGGATAAAAACCAAACGATACCCATCCCTACTCATCATACCGTTGTTCAAAATCTCTGTTTTATTGTACACATATTGTGCCGTCAAATCACTGTTATTCTGTTGTCTTTACATGTAGCAAATGAGAAAGAATGACAGTTTACTATACCATGTTTGTTCAACAAACAAAGTTGAATGACTTTTTGCCACCATTGTATCTTTTCCTGTATTAGGAACGCCTTTATGGTTTGGACAGGTTCGCAAGGAATGTGGTTTCGCCCTCGCGAAATCAATTAATTGAGTTTTAAGGTTTTCAGTTGTGAATGTGACCTATAACTATGGTTATGATTACTTTGAAGGCCGGACGTTGTTCAAATTATTATTGGTACCACTTTAACTAGTGTATTCCTTCTGCCACTTGACATCCCCCCTGAGCTGTGAGCCTGTGATGGTATGGGGCCAATTAGGGTGAGTTCAGTTACCTGTTAAACGGGTTAGGGTGGTAGAAGTAAGGGAGCTTCTGTGCGGAGAACTTCTTGGGTGAGAGTTTGTTGGTGAACTATATATGTATGCTCTTCTCTATTTTCCTCAGAAGAGTGAGGATAATACTTATGTGCTGTCTCAGTGTAGGGACATAGTGCACTGTACTATTGACTGTACATATACAGTTCTTTGTAAATATTTTTTGTTTCAATTTATATAGTCTTTTTGTTTCTTTTTCACTTCTTGGATTATGCACCTGGTGGAGGACAGATAAATGTACAACTACAGAGCCTGGTCTCCCTGCTGCCTTTTCTACCTATCTTAAAAAGACTCGACACAGTTACTCTTTGACAACATGTTTGATTGGATAAGGTCAAAGGTCAAACGTTTGACAACACATAACGGTCATGTGAAGAGGAAAGACTTACTCTGTGAATAGCATTGAAGAACAAACAAACGCACTGTGACTACCTGTGGACAAAGGAGCATGATAGGCTCTTGCTTTGGGGGCTAACTCTTGCTCACTGTGTTGAAAGCAGGCCTACTAGGGGTGGATTTACACCTACTGCCAGAACAGAGTGGCATTTTACATTGTTATAGTTGCTAGTTGTTGTATTAGTTGATATGTTATGTGTGAATTTACCTTAAGCTTAATAGATCTCCCTACTCACTAAGATCAAATATAGGACCTGGCTATAAGCATTCATTTTGTGATGTTAAAGTGTGACAGAGACAAATGCTTATAGATGTCAGTGGAGATAGTAAACTGGTAGTGATGGCATGGCACACTGGGACTTGTGTCTTACTTGTGATCTCTGAAGATGTCTTTGAGGAAGAGTCTGTCGATGGTGGGGAAGAGAGAGAAGATCTGTTTCTCCTTCAACATGGCAGCCCCATCTCTCAGCTCTGGATCCCAGCCGTGGAATCTGGACTGTATATACACACACACACACACACACACACACACACACACACACACTTTTAACTCACAAAACTCACATATTTCACACAATGCTTGGGCTCATCAGTGTGTGTGTGTGTGTGTGTGTTTGGGGGGGTGTTCAGTGGGTAAGAATATGTGCTACCTTTTCTATGTCTTGCAGTGCCTGTTCTTCTGACATGATGTCCCTTAGAGACACATACGGCTGGCCCAGATTCCTGTAATCCATCACTGGAGTGTCATCAGCGTAATCGGATTCGGCCCCAAGAGAGGCATAGCCATCGGCACCAATCAGAAAGTGAGCTTTACTCCTGTCATGTGGCCTGGACATACCAGTCTGTGATTCGCCCCAGTGGAAAGAGCCTGTGTTACCAAAGATGCAAGAACATGAGCAAGAGGGGACAGAAGGTACGCCATAAATGACCAGGTGATAACATGACAGATGTTGTCACTTTCATAAGCAGTATTTTCACCATGTCTGTTTGAGAAAGTGTTTGTGTGTGTGTGTGTGTGTGTGTGTGTCTGTGAGCATGTACGTACTTTCCTGTAGTAGGTGGTAGGACAGTGCAGCTTGTCTGTGCTTCTCCTGTAAAGATAGAGTAAAGATGAATACTATCCGGGTCATTCTGTGTGTCTGTGTGTCTGTGTGTGCGGGCACGTGTGAGGCCTCTGGCTCACCTGGATGGTTTCTTTCCATTTTTGATGCAGGAGTCGAGCAAGGTTCAGGTCCATCTTAACATAACAGTCATCGGAGAACTTGTCTTAGGAAGAGAGAAAGAACTGAACTGCATTGAGTTGCACACCTTGTGTTTGTGTATATGTGTTTGTGGGGGTGAGGGGGACGTGTGCATACCTGGGTTGGCGCCGACAGGGCCAAACAGCTCAGTGAGTTGCAGTGCAAGCTCCGTGGGCAGTCTGAGTTCCAGGCTCTGAATGTCCAGCGGGTTAGATGCCTTTGTTTTCTCCTTTCGTCTTTCCCTCTCTCGCTCACGCCTCTCTCGTTCCTTCTCATCCTCCTCTTTTTTCACCAACTCCTCCAGCTGCGTTAGTATGGACTGAGTAACAGCGTCCACTTCCTCCAGTCTTCCCCTCACGTCCTCCTCTCCGTCCCGCTCGACTTGTCCATCTTTGTCTCTCTGCAGCCCCACCGCCCACTCAGACTGCTCAGCGCAAGCATCCGTGAGCAAGCGTGTCCCAGTGCCAGTATGTTCAATCCCACTGCTCTGGCTCTGGCTCTCTGAAGTCCTCTCCTGCTGTGAAGCCTCTTGTGACTGGCTGGTCATGGTGGCTTGGGATGTTGGTTCCTGTGCAGACGGTTCTCGTTGGCTTTCAGACTCCTGCCTGAGCTGAGAGTGGTCTTCAGCATCGTCATGTGTGCCCTCCAAAGCCTTGCCTGCTAGGTCACAGCTGCTGACATCTGGTCCTGTGTCTTCTCCCGTGCTTTCTGCGATTCCGATCCCAACAGCTTCAGCCTCCTCTCCTTCTCGGTCCTTCATCTCCTCTCTCTTGGTCGCCTCCTCCTCTTCTGCCTCACCCCCCTCGCACTCATCCTGAAGCTCAAATTCATCCTCGTCTTCCGTTTCGTCACCCTCCTTGTCTTCGCGGCTCATCTCCTCTCCTGAATCCAGTAGCAGGTTGGTGGTCCACTCCACATCCTGCTGGCATTTGTCATACAGGTCCTTCAGCGTCTCCACGGCAACCCCTTTGAAGTGGCGAATGAGAATGCTCAGGTCTGCATCTTCAGTCCTGGCTTCCATGAGCTCCTCCTCCTCCACCTGGGCCCCTTTCTCGTGCGTGGCCCGCCGGACAGGACACGCACTCGGCGCTTCTGAGACGGCGGGGACAAAGTGTGTCGCATTTCCTGTCAGGACTTTCTCACCAACACCTTCCCACAAGCCCCCATGCTCCATACGCCAGAGAAGGGCCAGGTCACTCGACTCGGTCTGCGTGGAGATGCCGCATGATGAAACGGTCTCCGTGGACACGTCCTGAGTTTGGCGTTCCGGTTGGAGCGGTGATTCTGGTTGTGGGTGGTGGGGTGAGACTGACGGAGGGGCCTGCTTGGTGAATGTGAGTGCGAGTCGGCAGGGTTTCCCCGCCCGCCGGCTCAGCCTCCTCTTTTCCGAGACATGAAAGCTGTCTGATCCTTCTCTATCCTCTCCTCCCTCCTCTCCTTTGCCCTCGCTCTCTTTACCAGCCTTGCTTTCTTTTTTTCCCTTCCCCTCTCTCTCTCCGTCCTTCTTGATCTCTTCTTCTTCTTTGTTACTTTCCTCCCCACTGTCCTCCTCTCCCTCTTTATCTCCATCTATGTCTTTTTCTCTGTTAGAGATGGGGACATGTGTACTGTCCTCTGTCAGGCAGCTGGGTGACTGAGGCTGGGTGTCAGGCCCCGAGCTGGAGCTGGGGCTGCTCTCCTCCTCGCTGTCAGACAGCTGGATCTGGCCTCCAACCTCCGTGTCTCCCTGGAGCAGATCCAGCAACTTATGAAACTCTGTGAAATCTGGCCCACCCCCACTCCGCTTCACCTCAGTGCCGACGCCGTCCCCTTGGCCTCGTGCCTCCTTCTCCGCTCGCCTGCGGTTGATGGTGCGTTGATCTTGAGGATCCTGACTCTCACAGGGCCAGTCTCCAACAAACGCAAGCCGAGCTCTCTGGGCACCATTGCCCTTGGCCGTCTCTCCATGTACCGCTGCACTGCCCGTAGCAAAAATCTCTCTGTTATTGCCCGGGCCACTACTCTCTCGTACACGGTCCTGTGTGGGGGCTGTGCTTGGCTGCTCAGCAGGCTGGGGCCCTCCTGGATGCCTGGCTCTATCCCTCGCCCTCCTCTCCCTCTGAGCGATAGACTGAGAGAATAACACAGGGGGCTCCACAGGCAACTGTTTTTCCACTTCCTGTGGATCCTGATAGAGATCCACACAGTCCAGAAGCTCAGGTGGCTGCCCCACAAAGACACTCCCCACAGGCATAGAAGACACGTCAGGGAGACAAACGGGAGGAGGGGGTCCCAGCAGGTCAGGCCGTGGCAGGTCAGAGGTCACGGGAAGTCTGAAGAAACAGAAAAACTTACTGGACACCTTCCTCATTTATGGTTATTATTATATTATAGGTCTGATGTAGAGACTCGGCCTTCAAAAAAAGATGTCAATAATTAAACTTAACTTGAAGTTCATACTTAGCGCAACAAATGACCTTTCGTGTATCACAATGACAATATAACTGCTCCTCACAGTTAGTTCAAACAAATACTAGAAGCTTCTTCATCAATGCAGTCTGTAATTACTACTTAGAAATACAACCAGCAAGATTCCCGACATTTGCTTTCTTTGGCAAATGTAGAGAACGTGATATAGGTTGTGGGGTTCTCACTCTGTGTGCAGGTCGGGTCGCCTAGAAGAGCCCATGATGGAGTTGACAGAGACATGACGATCATAGCCATCCAGCATCCGACGAATCTTCTCTCGAGTCACACCATGCTTTGTACGTCTGCAAGGGGAGAGGGAACATTCTGAAATGTTGTGTTGGTGGGGCCACAAGGTTAGTGTTCAGGGAAATGAGGGATTAGAGTCTTACTTCTCCAGCTCCCTGGGCTTGAACTTCCACCATGTGTCTGGCTCTCGGAACACAACTTTGTATTTCTGCTTCAAGGCCTGACACAAATATAGCACTCAGAACAGACTACAAAAACATGACAGCACTTAGGTGATAATGACAACACCGTGTCTGTGTGTGCAGGAAAGAGAGAGAGAGAAAGAGCTCACCATTGCCACATAGGGTCTCATCTCCCAACTCTGCATGTTGGTGTTATCAATAATGACAGGACCCTGAGCCCTCTCCATAGCCTCTTTAGCTGTTACAAAAGAATTGTTGAAACATTACATACAAAAGTAGTCATTGTAAGGACCTGTGCATTACATCTTGTCCACCCTGGTCTTATGGATGTGGTCTTAGTGCATTTAGGTTTGGGCTTTTGTTTTAGGGGTACATTCATAGACTTTGGGGTTGGTACATCCTGGGCCATATTTCAGTCAGGCGACTAGTGCATGAGTTTGAAGCAGGTTTTTCATATGAGGGTGTAGCTAATGAGTGTATGGTGAATGTTTTCTATACCTCTTTGCTGGTTCCACTCATGTGCTGTTGACAGCTCAGATGGGTCGTAACAGTACTCTCCTTGGCGACAGAAATATCCATCTGTGCTTAAAGACACGCCCCCAGGGTTGTGGTCTAACATTGCCCTAGGCACAAAACACAACTGTTGCACTTAACCAGTCACACAATGAGATCAAAAGTGATTCTTGCTCATATGAAAGAACATACACACACCTGGCTAAGGTTGATTTGCCTGATCCTGGAGCTCCTCTAAGCAGCACTAAGACCCTGCCTTCGAAGCGGAGCCTTTGGTTGAAGGTGGGAGCTGTGGTGGGCTTGTTGCCATGGATGGGGGGTTGCTGTACGGCCCAAGAGGTGGGGATGGTTGCTGTAGGTTTTAGAGGGGCCTGGCTAACAGACCCATAGGTTGACAAGCGGGCAGCAAGGTTGGGGTTTAGCGCCACGGGCGTGATGAAGGACGGCCCCTCTGACCGCGGATGGAACTCTGGCGCTGTGAGGTTCCAGGCGGCTCCCACTGCACGGGGCTGCTCATCTCTGCGATATGCCTGGAAGGCTGAACCGCTGCCCCCTAGCCCAACTGACCCTCCGATGAGGTGACTGAAGTCGAGTCGATCACTCCGATCCACTGAAGCACACCCACCAGCAAAACTTAGCTCCCCCACTGGAGAATTCCCCCTACTGTCCTGTCTCTGTTTGGGGCTGGAGGTCTGGTGCTGCCCAGATTCCACACTGGGGTTACCCAGCAAAGCCTGCCAAGCAGGGGGCTGAGGAGAGGGAAGAGAAGACAGAGGCACAGAAGCAGCGAGAGGAGATGGTTCTGACTGAGTGGAGTGTGTGAGTGTGTGTGGTGTGTGAACCGCTTTGGTACGGGATCCGGTTGTTTTGGGGTATGAGGATACAGACTGGGGAATGTCAGGATTTAAGAGGGCTGCTGCAAACTCAAAACCCGAGACAGGGGGTGGTAAGGAAGGAACACCTTTAGCGGCATCAGAGAGCTCCAGGAGGGAGTCCATGGCATTCTCCACTGTGAGAGGTGGGGGTGAAGAAAGAAAGAGAGAGAGAGCCAGGAGAGAAGTGAAATTGTGAACTGTAAATGGCTGAAATAACATGCCTATACAATATGCTACATGGTTAACTCTGACCTTGTACTATATCATAACTACGTGATTGAGCATGGCAAGCAGGATTTCCTCACACATTAGCTATAACACAGTCAACTCATCAGGTTACTTGTAACCGCAAATGCACGGTTACTTGGATGACATGCTATCGTCAATCTGAGTGAAGAGTAAGATTGTCTTATGCTGTCTAATGGCCACACAGTTACTGAACATGAGATTTCTTTGCGTATGGCAAACAAGCAATATACATGACATTAGTTAGGATTACAAATGGGCCAGTTCTCTATATCGATCTTCCTGCAACTGTCACGAGGTTCCGTCAGAGACGTTATAAGTCCTGAGGACTTTGGCTTCGCACCACCCCATCTGCACCACCCCCTTTCCAGTAGCCAATCAACAATAATAACTAACGTTGACGATTGAGATGTTGCCTTCATTTATAACCAAACTTACTATTGAAATCACACTCCGTTAGGACCATGTGTATGACTTCGGGGTCCAAATGCGAAAATACC
The DNA here is from genome assembly GCF_900700415.2 of Clupea harengus. NCBI lineage: Eukaryota > Metazoa > Chordata > Actinopteri > Clupeiformes > Clupeidae > Clupea > Clupea harengus. Next base: position 2,606,464 of record NC_045173.1, on the reverse strand, counting down.
TCCTCCATGTTTCTCATGATGTGTTCCCTATCGGTGAATCCCACAGCACTGGAGTTAGGCATGCCATACGCAGAGTTACTTCTGTTTGGTTCACCGTGTAAGCAAGGTTCACTGGCCCCATAAACACGATTGTCGATGTTGCTCCAGGAGTCGTTTTGCTGTCCGGGAGCCCGCGCTGGACTCTCCCCATTTTTTCTCTTTTTAGGCATAGTGATAGGAGCCCCAATTCGCCCTTCATCCACTCTCCACCGTACTTCCTGTTTACAAGTCTTAGTGAAAAAGCAAGAAAAGCGAAAACCTATACCGTAAAACAACCAAGCAAACCTTTTACGGGGAAGGTGTCGTTGAATGGTACGAGCGCCTCATGCGGTTGGAAATAAAATAACTACAGTTGTAATATTTTGAAACAAGTTGACACTTTCTGGTGAAATCATGTTGTTTTAAACATCGCATGCTTATCTGACGTTGGTGAAACACAGGATCTTTACCATAGCTGGTACAGGAAGAGGATACAAATGTAAGATCGTCAAATGTAGAGGGATTTACAAATTAGGGCGACTGGGAGAATGAATATAGTTTTAAATTAAATCCGTGTAACATGTGCACGGGTGTGAAATAACAGTGTCAAGCATTTTGTACGAATTTAGATACTCTTACATTACCTCGCCACCAACCCCCGGAAATGGTATCGTTTGCACTCTCTCCCGCCTAGTTGGTTCTCTGTTGCACTGCTTCGTGTGGGCCGAAGGCGGCGCTGCAGTCCCATGTTCAAGGGACACTGAAACGCCGCTGAGAGGAGAGCTTTTGTGCTGAAACTAAAAACCAACCCTGAACCTGACACATGAATTAAAACAATTCCTGCGTAAGGTAAATATTGCAAATATCTGTGAATCTGAGTGCTAGGGCATATATCGATATCATGCAGGTTTTCGGAAACTAGTTGTTGGATGAGAGCTATCTTTTTGTATTTACTGAGATGTTGAAAATCCTTGTGGGCAACTTCGTGGGGAGGGAGGGCGATGAGCCACTGCTGCTGGAACCTCTTGATTTCCAGAGCCGCTGGGGAAGCAATGGGCTGTCTACAAAGCTGAACTTTAAACTAACAAGTAAATTTAGCCACATTTTGTCATACATAAAGTTTACTTACTTTCGAGCTACTGTCATGGAGAAGTACATTTTTTCCATCTGTTATTCATCGGTTTAATAGGAGCGCGTGTTTTATGTTTTTTATTTCTTTAAAGTGACAGTGTAATCGGGATCTTTTGAACAGTTCGAGGCCTAGCCTAACTGAAATGGCTAGGCCGTAGTTGTGGAAAGGCTAGCTAGCATGCCGTACCATACAGTGTTTGAGCTAACGTGTGCTACACAGCTCTCAGCTACCCCAACGCGGGTTTGCCATATTTTGTTTATTCGTAATTACACGTGTAGATTGAATTGCATGAGAGAACTGTAGACGCCGATTTGTGGTGCACCTACGCCCACATAAAGCTCATCTTTTTAGGATAAGATAAATGCTTATGAAAAGAACGCAGCGGATAACATTACTAGCTTTGTGATTACCATTAGCCAGCTAGCTAGCCTCATCCTGATGTTTTTATTTTGGAATTTCTTTTGACACTGTTTCAACCAATTCTGTTGAAGTGAACGAGATACTTACTTATTTTTACAGACTTAAATAGCTTCAGAAAGCGATCGGGCTTTTCATAAAGGCTTTAAAACGATATTTTGGAAAAGTGCGGCAGATTCCCTTTGCTGAACTTTTGTTTTCCGACCCATAGAGGCCAGTAGAGGATCGTGTGGATAAATAGCTGTATGAGCATGGAGTTCCCGCAACAACAGAAGCCGGCGGGGGACGGCAAAATCATCTATCCTCCGGGGGTGAAGGATATCACTGACAAAATCAGCAACGATGAAGTGGTTAAACGGTTAAAGGTAAAGCCCAAACTACATTTTCGTCAGTCCACGTTTCATTAACCTGCTGTCCTAACCATGTGTCATGGCCCAATCTAGTTTGATTCCATTTCAGACAACTTTAGTGTCCAACCTCCTTACATACAGCATGTACGTATTTGTTACTTATTGTAATATAGTCAGCTGCTGTTAACATATCAGGTGACTGCTGCAGCTGTCTAGGAGAGCGGGGTGTGTTTGAATGTCCACTTTGCATTAGATCACTGTCCTGAGTGAGTCCCAGCTCTCACCTCTGGCACACACCTGTAGGGAAGGCTAGCAACCTGATTATGTATCGATTCTCTTTCAAATGCTGGGATTGACATTCTTGAAAGCTAATGGCCTAAATGTGTATTTTTGTTGTTGCTTTCCACAGTGCTCCCACTTTAAACAGTCACTGTATAGGGTTAAGTGTGCCATTGCATATAAGAGTTATGAGAGTGACAGATTAAAAGGAGCTTGTGTTATATATACAAGGATTTATTTACTGTCTTAAGTGCCCTCCATTATTTTAAATGAAGCTTAGGCTATTGCCTTTCAGTTGCTATCTTAAGTGAGCCATCACTTGCATAACCTGAATCCAAATATACATTCCCACCCACTCTCCTTTAACCATCCCTAGTTACATCCTTTTTTTCTAACAGTGATATTAGGAAAATTGGTCTGCCCCTGACACAAACCGATACTTTGTTACTAACAACTCACAAAACATCTGTCAAGAGAAATCCGATTGGAAAGTTCAGTATAGCCATTCACGAATCCTTGCAGGAAATTGAAGGATCTGATCTGAATTGAGCAGCATTTAGGATTTACCAATACAGCAAGAAATCTTTCTTTCTTATGGGCAATGTCATGTGTTATTCAATTCAAAGTTACACATGTAAAGCTGCTGCCGCTGAATACTAAGCCTGCGGTTGTGTTTATATAGGTCTGTGAAATGTATGGATGGCTCAGAGCATGTATGGATGAAATGGCCACAGTCAAATATTGACAGGATAACCATTCAGGTCTTCACTGATTTGATGGATCTGTGGGGAGCTTCACTGAATGACCCCTGATCTGTGTACATGTACAGTACACATAGTCTTGGGCTCAAAATGGGCATTTGATTCACAGAGTCCTGATTCAGGTTGACTCTGCTTTGGCTAATAGTTGTCATGACAACAATGAGATTGAGTGTGGAAGTTTCGCTTAGAATGTTGTGGCAGGGTGACATATTAAAATGATTAAAGTACTTACGATTGAGCCCATGCTGTAATTAAAATGATGCAGTAATATAAAATGGTATGCTGTACACTAAAACTCATTTAAAAGGGCATCACACTTAATATACTTTTTTATACTTTTACCTTTCAGAAGTGTTGATTTTTCAGCAGACATCTAGAGCCTAAGGGAGGTCTAGGTCTGCATTTTTATCAGTATTTCCACTCCCTGGAAAATGAACCGATGACCTTGGTCTTCGTACTGGTGCTTTGCTTTTAACACTTGCACTATAGTGGCAGAGGAATATTTTTTGAAAGTGTGTTTGTATCTTGCAACTTTAGGCTTGAAGATGTTTGTTTCAGTGGCCAATACTGAGGATTATTCTCAAAAGAAGTCATTGTTTTAACAGCACAATTAAAGGTGCAGTCCACAATTCTAATCCAATACAATTTTGTCAAATTCAGCGAATTCTTCCTCCCGGTACTCTAGCTGTCCGTGTGCGCGCTTAAAAAAACTATACTCTGGTGTTTGTACACAGTCCTAGGTCTTTAAATGGGAAACAAAGTGGCTCGGACCGGATAATACACTGTTCTAGCCTATCAATATTGTTGCTTCAGGAGCACTGAAGGGAGGGCTGTATTTGATTGGATGTTGAGTTCAAATATCAACAATCTCTTTCCAGAATCAGCAACTAAAGTAGCTAAACTTGATGTAACTCTAAGGAGATGTGTCTCATATCACAAATAGGCCTCACCAAGGGTTCACCAATATTCTACACACATTCACTGAAGAAAGGCATAGATCAAGTTCAAGGTTTTGCGCTATTGATACCTCCCTGTCACACAGCTGAACAGGAAATAGATTCCAAGCTATTTAGTTATGCCCATATTATTGTTTTTTCATTCATTGGACACCAAAGATTGTAAAACTGCGTTGACCAGGAAGTGAGAGTAGGCCTCTGTGTAAACCATGGCCGCTGTGATGCAGCTCCACTGCCTGCCGTGTGACGAGAGGGAGATGAGGAAGTGGAATGGTGTGGTTGTGTGAGCGAGCGAGCGAGCGCTCAGCCTCCTGGTGCGGTTGAAATGGAAGTTGAGGGATACAGCGGTGGCCTTGAACTGATAGGACGGTGCAGAGGAAATGCCATAGTGCGGCATTGGACTCTCGTAGTTCGAGAAAACACAGCGTTAGTTTCTCGCACGGGAGCAAATATTTGTGGAAATTGCCCTCATGTAGTGGATCTGGGCCACTTTTTATATTTTGAGCTGATGTGGCTTCATTTGCTGATTGTGTGAGAGAATATTACTGGCACGCCAGCGCTGTGTTTGCCGTGGTGATATCTGTGGGCACGCCAGCGCTGTGTTTGCCGTGGTGATATCTGTGGGCACGCCAGCGCTGTGTTTGCCGTGGTGATATCTGTGGGCACGCCAGCGCTGTGTTTGCCGTGGTGATATCTGTGGGCACGCCAGCGCTGTGTTTGCCGTGGTGATATCTGTGGGCATGCCGGAGGGCTTCATGTGCATGCTGAAGGTCAGGAGCAGGCCATGTTAACACTCCTACCCAAAGGAGACGCACGCCATGTTAATACTCCTACCCAAAGGAGACGCACGCCATGCGCCATGTTAATACTGCTACCCAAAGGAGACGCACGCCATGTTAATACTCCTACCCAAAGGAGACGCACGCCATGTTAACACTCCTACCCAAAGGAGACGCACGCCATGTTAACACTCCTAACCAAAGGAGACGCACGCCATGTTAATACTCCTACCCAAAGGAGACGCACGCCATGTTAACACTGCTACCCAAAGGAGACGCACGCCATGTTAATACTCCTACCCAAAGGAGACGCACGCCATGCGCCATGTTAACACTCCTAACCAAAGGAGACGCACGCCATGTTAATACTCCTACCCAAAGGAGACGCAGGCCATCGGTACATGCAACATATTGAAGGGAAAGACAGAGCATTTGTAAACCATGCTGGTGTGTGTTAACAAGTTTAGAAACACACAAAGAGATCGAAGAGCAGAAATCCATGAATCTCGTATCAAAACCTAGTTATTTGCTTTTGGAAATCTCTAACTTGAAGAATTGTCTGTTTGAAACACACAAGCATACCACTAATGAAAGCAAAAGTAGTCTTATCTCAAAAAATTAATGCCTAGTAATCCATGTAAGCCTAATCTGTCCGTTTAAAACAGCCTACCTCATTTCTGCCTACACTTTCATGATGCAGTGTGAGGGTTGTATTTAAGTGCTGTTATCTCAAATGTAATCTTATCTCTGCAGCTGAATTTGCACGCAGTAACTTTCCAAAAATACTTGTGTAAGGACAGGTTTGTCCACAGCATTTTCCTCATTTGTCAGAGTGCACAATTGTGTTAGGTTAATAAAGAGTTAAGGACAGAGAATGGAAAACTGGTGCATTGGTACAATATTTGGTTTGTGTTTGGAGTTAACACATAAACCTGATCTTAGTTAGTAGTTGGGAGAACAGACACTTTTATTATTGCTGTAGTGCTTTGCCACATGTGACAATGTAGGCTATACTATATGGTTGTACAATCTATTTGAAACTGTCTGTCTGTGGTTAATGAAGGCTGGAAAGCAACGGCAGCACAGGTGCTACCTTTGATGTGGTGGTAGAACTCGTCTGATAACGGCATTCTTGTATGGGATAGGTAATAGCCTAGAGTGTGCCTTGAAATCCACTCAAGATTGCATTCAAAAAAGTTGAACAGGGCTCATGCACGGAGTGCTCTCCTTCTCTCCCAAGTTGCCGGGCTGGGTGAGTGTCAGAGAGTCAGAGTAGAGTAGAGTATCATGCTCTGCTGAACGCCAGGATGCCAGAATGCCAGAATGCCCATCCCCCTCTCCCTGCACTTATCCACTCTGCAGAGCTGTGCTCACAGGCAGAGGCAGAGCAGGCCAGGACTCTCCAGGGTCCTAAAGGCAGTAGGTGTTTAGGTTGTGAACGTGTATGTGGGCATGAAAATGATTAAACCACCAAATCATTCAACCCCCTCTAGACAAGTAAGTGCAAGATATACACGAGTTGCTTGAGTGGCATTTTTGAATGTAATTTAATAAAAACAATTATAATCTATAATTTGCTTTCCCATTTGATCAATAAAGTAAAACTGTCAAGATACAATAGCCCGTAGTACAAAGCTCATCTGGTTATGGGAGGTAGTAGGAAAAGCAGGATTAACTCATTTCCCCGTTAACCGCCATAAAAAAATGCCAGGGCTTTCAAGCAGTACAAATTTTAGAGAGGAATAAAAATCACTTTTTTTGGTTGTTCATACTACTCATTAAGCCTTATGTATAGCACTGCTCTGTATAACCTGAAGTAGTACTCCCAAGATAGGGCTGGCAAGATCCAAAATGAAAGTGGTGTGTAACGTCAAAGCTTTTTATCTCAAGAATTGGCAACTGGGAGCAGTTTCAAATCCCATTAGGATTACTTAACCCCAGTGGGATCTCTAAATGACGAGCCACTTTACAAAGATACCATAACATTGACTGTGGGTCAGATGACCTAACTAAATATCTCTTTTGTTGCAGGTAATGTGACTAACACTTTTACAGAAGAAAAAAAAACATATTGCCTAGCGCTTGGTGCCGTACTTCCATCCCACATGTATTTAGTGTTTCCCTCGTGGTCAGGACAGACTGGTTTGGATGTTGTGTGGGTTAGGGGCATTGCTAATGCACTTCAAGCTGCTCTGATCATTTCCATGTCATTTTCATTGGAGTAAAAACTGTCAGGACCAGGTAAACCAAATGGTACGTTATCAACCCAGTAGGCACACAAACTCAAATGTGTTTACCCCCCACCACACACATTTCTGCTTTGGGCTACACTGTGTTGGGCAACAACAACAAAAAAGTCACACACTGGATCTAGTTGAGCAATCTTCATCTAGCTAACCACAGACAGTCACAGCCGCATTTCAAATGACAGTTTATTGTTTTTGTCATCAAAAATACCTTCCCCCTATCTCTCTAGGCCCGTTATGAGGGATACTAAAATTCAGCTTTTACAGTACAACAGAAGTAGGTACACCCCTGTGAAATATCACTTCAATGTGAAATGATTTGAAAAGTGTAGTTGAACAGTAGGGAATTTGCTATAAAGTACAATAATAATTTTGGAGTTACTACATTACAAATACAGGTCACGCAGTAGGAACGCAATGCAACAAAAGTGAGATTACAAGACTTTCTATGTCCACCTTCATTTTTGATGACGGACTCAATCTTCCTCGGCATGAAGGATACCAGTGTTGCACAAATGTCTGGAGAGATGTTCTGTCATTCTTTAGAGACAATTCTTTTTGGCTGCTCTTTGCTGGATGGGTTGTGTTGCTCTAGCTTTGTCTTTAAAATAGCCCAAAGGTGTTTTTATTGGATTCAAGTCAGGTGACATAGTTGGCCAGGTCATAGTTTTGACTTTTTTTCTTCTATAGAATCTCTTCATTTTGGCCGTGTGCTTTGGATAGGGATCATGCTGAAATACTCCTATTCTGCCAAGCTTCTAGAGACTGGTAGTCATCTTGGCAGTCAGTATTTTGGTGTGGCTTCAGGCATTCATGGTGCCATCTATAAATGTCATCTGCCCAACACCCTTTGTTCTTCTGCAGCACCATCATCAGCCCACTTCCCCTTCCGCGCTTCAGTGTCGAGACTACGCATGCATTGTGGTAGTCCTGACCAGGTTCACACTAAACATGCTGGACCCCATCCAAGCTAAATACATTTATCTCGGTCTCATCTGACCGAAGAGGTGGTTCCAATAATCAGGCTTTTTTTTTTTTCCATGTTCTTGCAGTTTGTGCCAAAGCGCAAGCAAGTTTTTTTTTTCCCTTGGACGCCATCCATAGAAGTTGGTGTTACGCAATGTCTTTTGTACTGTCTGAGTTGTTACTGAAACCCCAATTTCCAATTTTCAGAGCTAGATTGTGCAAGTAGTGCACTGTCCGTGGCGTCATCTTAAGAGGACAGCCACTGCGATTAGTGGTACTCTGATTAGTGGTACGAGGGCTTGTTCAGTACCTCCTGATTACTGCTGCAACTGGGTTTTCAACTGATCTTTAGTTGGTCACTGACCTTCCTGTATCCTTTTGCATCTTTGTGAAGTCTCACGATCAGATTGTTCAATTCCTCTGGCAATTCTTTCTCACGTGGAGCCATACTGCAGACATGCAGATAGATAGCCCACAGGTCCAAAATTCAGAACATTCTGAGAAATGTTCACAGGGCATTTTATAACCATGTTCATGCCATTAGGTTCATTGGAAACCACAGGTGTACTCAATGTTGTTGCATTAAATTACTAATTTGAGGCCTACGTTTTCAATATAGTTTTTCTGAAGTATTTGTAAAGTATTTACTTGTCAACTTATAATACAGCTATTGAGAGGTGAAACAATTTTGAATCTTTTAACATTTAAGTGATTTTGCACAGGGGTGAACTCACTTCTGTTGTACACTGCAATTGGTGTGATGGTTTTTCTGAATTTTGGCTATTTTGAACCAAAGATCCAGCAAAAATCCCAATCACTTCCCTGTCCTGCCTTCAGCAATACTCTCTCACTTTCCTGTCCTGCCTTCAGCAATACGCTCTCACTTTCCTGTCCTGCCTTCAGCAATACGCTCTCACTTTCCTGTCCTGCCTTCAGCAATACGCTCTCACTTTCCTGTCCTGCCTTCAGCAATACTCTCTCACTTTCCTGTCCTGCCTTCATGAATTGACCAGTCGTACCCAGGAGGAGCTGGTGTTGGTCCAGTCTTTGGTTCCAACCAGCAGCACCACACCTGATTCCACTAATACCAGAAGAAGCCCTAAGAATGCTGATTGAAAGGCAAAAGTGCAGGGAAGGCATGCATACCCATATTCAGCTAAATAATTACACTGCCAAAAATAGCTACAGGTAGGTTAGTGACCTACCCTGACAGTTTCAAGTGTTATAGGCTGAATATGTGCGCGGGGGAGGGGGCGTGGCAGCGGCGGTTAGTGACCTAACCTGACAATTTCACAGTTTCAAGTGTTATACGCTGAATATGTGCGCGGGGGGAGGGGGCGTGGCGGAGGTTACAAACATGGGGAAAAAACGGGGGGGGTACGTAGCTGGAGATTGAATGTCTGAAGGGGTACGGGACTGTAAAAAGTTTGGGAACCACTGCCCTAATCCATACAGGCCATTCTTCAGAGAGAGAGAGAGAGAGAGAGAGAGAAAGAAAGAAAACAAAATTGTTAATAGTCTAGAAACATCAACAGACCTTAGAAGACTTCACTTCTTTAATTTCAACAACAAGGTCAAATTAATAGGAATACTTTAACAGAATTCTATTGGGACCATTTTGGAATGCCCACCTTCCTCCTAATCTTCAACCAGTTGAGATGCTGCGATGAAAATGGTTTAATGATCAGCATGATGTTTTTGAGGTTCTTGCTGCTGCTGCTGGGGATTTTGCCATTTCACTATTTAAAAGGTTCTGATATGATGTATGATGAGGTTCTGATATGATGTATGATGATGAGGTTCTGATATGATGTATGATGATGAGGTTCTGATATGATGTATGATGAGGTTCTGATATGATGTATGATGATGAGGTTCTGATATGATGTATGATGATGAGGTTCTGATATGATGTATGATGAGGTTCTGATATGATGTATGATGAGGTTCTGATATGATGTATGATGGAATCTGATGTCATGTGGTCTGCTTCTGCTCTGATAGATGGTGGTGAAGACGTACATGGACATGGACCAGGACTCCGAGGAGGACAAACAGCAGTACCTGGGGTTGGCGTTGCATCTGGCTTCTGAGTTCTTCCTGAGGAATCCCAACAAAGACGTGCGGCTGCTTGTGGCCTGCTGCCTCGCCGACATCTTCCGCATCTATGCTCCCGAGGCACCATACACCTCACACGACAAACTCAAGGTTCACACACACACATTCATTCATGCATTCATGTTACAGTGACGTTTTATCACAGGTCCGGCTGTACTAATCTAGTGTTCTTTTGTTCAGGATATTTTTCTATTCATCACGAGACAGTTGAAAGGGCTGGAGGACACCAAGAGCGCCCAGTTCAATCGCTACTTCTACCTGCTGGAGGTAAGCACACAACCATAAACATATGGCTTATTTTACTGATATTGTCATTACACTTCTGCTGCAGGTGTTAATCCTGCCTGATTTACCACTGTTGTACTGTAAAATCTGTCACTGGTGAATAAAAAAAAAAAAAATGAAACAGAAGGTGTGAGAAAGAAGAGTAAGATTGTCTGTCCTCTCTAGTCAGTGTTGTTCTCTAATTCAGTTTATGAAAACAAATGTTGACCTTTGCAGAACCTGGCATGGGTGAAGTCCTATAATATCTGTTTCGAGCTTGAGGACTGCAACGAGATCTTCATTCAGCTCTTCAAAACCCTCTGCTCTGTTATCAAGTAAGAGCCATTACGCGCCCCTCTTGTAGGTTCAAACCTCGCCATTCCATACTGTCCACTAACACTCAAATCAGTCTACTTTTACTTGTTGTTAATATGCCAACGGCCAGTGAGTGTACATTTATATTATGCTCTCTCTGTGTGTGTGTGTGTGTGTGTGTGTGTGTGTGTGTGTGTGTGTGTGTGTGTGTGTGTGTGTGTGTGTGTGTGTGTGTGTGTGTGTGTGTGTGTGTGTTACAGTAACAGCCATAATCAGAAGGTGCAGATGCATATGTTGGATTTGATGAGTTCCATCATCATGGAGGGGGATGGAGTCACTCAAGAGCTGCTGGACACCATTCTCATCAACCTCATACCGGCCCACAAGGTGACCACTCACACCACTTGCCACATACATACCACTTAACCAATAAACAGCCACTCACTGCTCACTGAACTCATTGACCGCTTACCAGTCCACAAACCTTCTCCACACTCCTCACAGCAAATGTCTGAGAACATTTGCCAATTTCAACAACTTTATACAGCCTGTTTGTTATTTTCTTTGAGGTAGATTTCAAAGCTGCCATTGTAATATGTTGTAGAGGTCGCACAGTTAATCCCGGGATACATAATGATTAGTTGCATTCTGCTGACTAGATAAAGTCATTGTGGTTTCTGGAAAAGTAGGGATGATTTCTCTGATCTAACCAGTTCCCCCTGTCTGTCTGTCTGTCTGATTGCAGAACTTGAATAAGCAGGCGTACGATTTGGCTAAAGCTTTGCTGAGGAGAACTGTGCAGACCATTGAAACGTGCATCGCCAATGTAAGTGCTCAACTCTGCCAACAGTATTATCCCTTAAATCATGTATAGTCCCGCAACATCCTGGAACCCCCATTGACCACCCTGCTCCCTGCTCTCCTCCCCTTCTCTCCAGTTCTTTAATCAGGTCCTGGTGATGGGGAAGTCCTCAGTGAGTGACCTCTCAGAGCACGTGTTTGATCTCATCCAGGAGCTGTTTGCCATCGACCCGCTGCTGCTGGTGTCAGTCATGCCCCAGCTGGAGTTCAAACTCAAGGTGCAGCAGACACACAAGCACCCACACACTCATGCATACAGGCATACCAGGTCTAATGGCACTCTAACAAGGGCTGAGCGGGAAAAAATTGATATTTCGTCAAGAATGGTGTCCTATCGCAAATGCCTAAAATAGAATGTGCTTTCATTGTCCATTGTCGAATATTGAATCCTTTTAGTTTGATGAGCAGAGCAAAACGTATTAGTAAAAGCAACACAGATCTTGAATTTCCCACTGAAGTTCTCATTTGCAGTGAAAGTATCATTAATGGCAATAGAGGGATTCTTTTTAAATGAACCAAAACAGTTAACATCACCTCAGTAAAGGCTCTGAAGAGGATAGAAGTCTGTAAAAGCATGATTTGATTGTTTGTTTGTTTGTTTGTTTGTTTGTTTGTTTGTGTAGAGTAATGATGGTGAGGAGCGGTTGGCAGTGGTCAGGCTGTTGGCCAAACTCTTTGGTGTGAAGGACTCTGAGCTGGCCACCCAAAACCGGCCCCTCTGGCAGTGCTTTCTGGGAAGGTATGAGGACACGGCCCCAGCCCTATCTCTGCTTGGGCTGAGATGCACTGGAGAGAGAGAGAGTTCACTGAATATGATTGTGAACCTGGAGAGTTTAATGATTGTGTTTTCTATATGGAGATAACTAGTGTGTGAGTGTGTAATAACATTATAAAATACATTTTCAGGTTTAATGACATTCACGTCCCTGTGAGACTGGAGTGTGTGAAGTTTGCCAGCCACTGCCTGATGAACCATCCTGACTTGGCAAAAGACCTTACAGGTATGCTTTGTGTTTGTGTTTGTGTTTATGTGCGCCTGCATGTGTGTGTGTGTGTGTGTGCATTTGTGTGCTCTTTCTGGTTTCACACATTAATGTACGTGTTGTCTGTGTGACATGGCAGATTTCCTTAAAGTGCGGTCACATGACCCAGAAGAGGCCATCCGCCACGATGTTATTGTCACCATCATCAACGCTGGCAAGAAGGACCTGAACCTGGTGAATGACCAGCTGCTGGGCTTTGTCAGGGAGAGGACACTGGACAAGAGGGTGAGGAGAAAGGAATTCCTATGAATTAATAAATACTTAAGTCATTAATATTGTCACTGTTGCTGTATCCACATCCATTTTCTTGAAAAGTTTCCTGTGTAATTGTGTTTCAGTGGCGTGTGCGTAAGGAGGCTATGATGGGTCTTGCTCAGCTCTTTAAGAAGTACTGCCTACATCACGAGGCCGGGAAAGAATGTGCTCAGAAGATCAGCTGGATCAAAGACAAGCTCCTGCACATCTACTACCAGAACAGCATCGATGACAAGTAAGCGTGAACGCATTAATAGCTTACACGTTCATGTTCTGCGCCAAACAGACTCACACTTCATTTGTACTCGCTAGTTCCTAGTATTAAGGTCAAACACGGCAAGTGTACATACATGCACAGGTCAATCAAGTCAAGTAGACAGCCTATCATTTAGATGTACCAGCACAGTAGCATCATAGTTATATAAACATTTACATACTCACCACATTGGTATACGAACCTACATCCACAGTCGCCATAATAATTAATACCTCATTCACACAGACACAATGACCATGTAACTCACTTTTTCCTAAAACTGCCCTCTCTCTTTCTGTGTGTGGTAGGCTGCTGGTGGAGAAGATCTTCGCTCAGTACATGGTTCCTCACAGTCTTGAGACCGAGGAGAAAATGAAGTGTCTTTATTACCTCTACGCCTGCCTGGACACCAACGCAGTCAAGTACTCTATCCCCAACTCCTCTCATAGTATTTGTGGCGCTACTGAGATGTTCTGTGAACTCGTTTTTAAGCACCATCTTCTCCTCTCTCAATGATGAACTCTTTGTCTGTTTCTCTCTCCGCCCGGTCCCTTCAGGGCTCTGAATGAGATGTGGAAGTGCCAGAACATGCTCCGGGGGCTGGTGAGGGAGCTGCTGGACCTACACAAACTCCCCGCGGTGAGAAACACACACACACACACACACACACACACACACACACATCTCTAACACCTCCATGCGTCCACACTAATACATGGATATGGAGGCACCCTAAGAATGCAACGTGGCATGTGTTTGGAATGCAAGTATGGAGTGAATAATATGTTTGTGTATCTGCAGTCTGAACCCAACAACGTTGCCATGTTTGGAAAGCTGATGACCGTTGCCAGTAAGTGGATCTAAACATTCTCAAAACATGGTAGTTGAAAGTGAAGGGTCTCTCACTACTTTCTGAAAGTAGTTCATGTTTTGATTGGGTGTGTGTGTGTGTGTGTCTGCAGAGAACCTGCCAGACCCAGGCAAGGCTCAGGACTTCATGAAGAAGTTTAACCAGGTCCTGGGGGAGGATGAGAAGCTGCGTGTGCAGCTGGAGCAGCTTATCAGCCCCACGTGCTCCTGCAAGCAGGCCGAGATCTGTGTGGTGAGTCTGATCACAACACCTCACACACACACTCCCACTCTCTCTACAGTCCTCTGAGACACTCTCTCCCACACACTCTTCTGCCATCATTGCACATTATTAGGATATAAGTGGGAAATTCATCCTCTGTGTTTCTGTGTTATGTTGTATTTGTGAAAAGATTGGCTTGGAACAGACTTCTTTGCTGGACCCATTCTTCTGTATTACTTATTACTGTATATACTTATTTGTATATACAGAGTTGTGTGAGCAGTTGTGGCATAAAAGCACTGAAGTATGTGTTAATGTGTGTATGTATGTATGTTTGTATGTATGTATGCAGAGAGAGATTACAAGGAAGTTGACATTCCCTAAGCAGCCCACCAACCCCTTCTTGGAAATGGTCAAGTTCCTGCTGGAGAGGATTGCACCTGTACATATAGATTCGGAGGCCATCAGGTGCGTGTGTGTTTTTTTTATTTCACAAACAGTAGATGAGCGTGTCATGGTGAATGGGAAGAGATTGTATAACAGTTGGTCTCTGTGAGTGAGACCCCTAGCGTTGGTGTGGGGGAACTGCAGCCTGTAATTGACCATTATGTCTATGTGTGCAGTTCTCTGGTGAAACTGTTGAATAAATCCATCGATGGGACAGCCGATGATGAAGAGGAAGGAGTCACTCCCGACACAGCCATCCGCTCTGGCCTGGAGCTGCTCAAGGTGTGTGGGCTGCTTTATCTGAGTTTATAAGGTCCAGCATAGTCAGCCCACTTTGCCTCATTTGGAAGGTATAAACTACCTCTGCCACCTACCAAGCTTCCTGGATGTAATGGAGTCTCAGTTATGCTGGTTTGACACCATCAGGCTGTTGACACTTACATAACGTAATGGGTCAAGGCACATTTTTCCATTTCACTCCGGATCTCAATATCAGTCAGGTCTTTTGTTGTGTACTTCTCTGTTTTGAATTTTTTTTTTTCTCTTTCTGACGTTCCTAGGTTCTGTCGTTCACTCACCCCACCTCCTTCCACTCGAGTGAGACCTATGAGTCACTCCTCCAGTGTCTGAAGATGGAGGACGACAAAGTGGCGGAGGCAGCCATCCAGATCTTCAGAAACACAGGACACAAGATTGAGACGGAGCTCCCACAGATTCGCTCGTAGGTTAAACACATCCAATCTGCAGAGTAGGAGACGGGGGGCCCTAATGTCATTGATGGGCAACGATAAGGAGACGGGGGGGCCCTGATGTAATTGATTGACAGTGTGCCTGAACTAAAGCTATGGTGTAGTCTGTGTGTGGGGGGGGGCACTGCACTGACCCACCCATGTTTGCACCTTGCACAAATGTACTCTTCATGGGCCCTAACCTTTATTCAAATTCAAACTTCAGAAGTGATCAGAAATCTGATACATTTTGTCTTTTCTCATTCTGTGTGTGTGTGTGTGTGTGTGTGTGTGTGTGTGTGTGTGTGTGTAGAACTCTGATCCCCATCCTGCACCAGAAGGCGAAGCGTGGCACCCCACACCAGGCCAAGCAGGCGGTTCACTGCATCCACGCCATCTTCCACAATAAGGAGGTGCAGCTGGCTCAGATATTCGAGGTAGATACACATTTACTCCTGATGATCGTCTACCTTCAGGCTCACATACACAGAGATAACACGTGCCATGAACATTAAGGCGTCATGCTGTCCTCCTCTGACTGCTCTAAACTCCTTCTCCCCACCACTCCACTCCACCCCACTCCAGCCTCTGTCCCGCAGTCTGAACGCTGACGTGCCAGAGCAGCTGATCACTCCTCTGGTGTCGCTGGGTCACATCTCCATGCTGGCCCCAGATCAGTTCGCCTCGCCCATGAAGTCGATCGTCGCCAACTTCATTGTCAAGGACCTGCTTATGAATGACAGAGTAAGGAGCGCAGGAACAGAACAGAACAAACACAATAGACGTCTGAGCAAGCAATTGGACAGAGAAAAATCAGTCGGGTCTTTTCTTCTAACAAAGCCTGAATGATTTTCCACTTCTGTTTGTGTGACCGAAGAATTGCTTTGTTGTGCTCAGCCTTGTCATTCTTTCAAGAGGGATGCATATCAGGGTTTTCTTTGCAGTCTCGTCTAAAAATAGTAACCATTTTCATAAGTTTAAATCTATTTAAATGAATATGATGATGCGACTGCGTAATGACTTGCGTCATGTCTGTGTTTCAGTCGTCAGGTAACCGGAATGGCAAACTTTGGACCACAGATGAGGAGGTGTCTCCTGAAGTGCTCGCTAAAGTAAGTAGTAAAGTAAAGTAAGAGATGGGGGATAAAAGAGGTGTTGTTGAGGAGGTTTTATACCTTTTACAATGAGCCATTTCAATGTAACTGAGTGTGTTTGTGTGTGTGTGTTTGAATGTAGGTGCAGGCCATAAAGCTTTTGGTGCGCTGGTTACTGGGCATGAAAAACAACCAGTCCAAGTCTGCTAATTCAACACTGAGACTACTGTCAGCTATGCTGGTCAGCGAAGGAGACCTGACAGAGCAGAAGAAGATCAGGTCAGAACTCTGCAAATACAGTGTGTGTGTGTGTGTGTGTGTGTGTGTGTGTGTGTGTGTGTGTGTGTGTGTGTGTGTGTGTGTGTGTGTGTGTGTTGAAGACGGGAGTGGAGTGTGACTGAGGCCTTGGTGTGTTGTGTGTGTGTGTGTGTGGTGTGTGTTGAAGACGGGAGTGGAGTGTGACTGAGGCCTTGGTGTGTTGTGTGTGTGTGTGTGTGTGTGTGTGTGTGTGTGTGTGTGTTGAAGACGGGAGTGGAGTGTGACTGAGGCCTTGGTGTGTTGTGTGTGTGTGTGTGTGTGTGTGTGGTGTGTGTTGAAGACGGGAGTGGAGTGTGACTGAGGCCTTGGTGTGTTGTGTGTGTGTGTGGTGTGTGTTGAAGACGGGAGTGGAGTGTGACTGAGGCCTTGGTGTGTTGTGTGTGTGTGTGTGTGTGTGTGTGTGTGTGTTGAAGACGGGAGTGGAGTGTGACTGAGGCCTTGGTGTGTTGAAGACGGGAGTGCTTGGGACGGGCTTGTGTAGCGGCCGTGGAGATCTCGTGCAGGAGATAGTTACTGTAGCCTGCATGGAGAATACCAAAACAAATTCCTAGTATCTGTATACATGGCGAAATGAATTGAATTGAATTGAATTGAGTGTGACTGAGGCCTTGGTGTGTTGTGTGTGTGTGTGTGTGTGTTTTCAGTAAATCAGACATGTCCAGGCTGAGGTTGTCTGCTGGATGTGCCATAATGAAGTTGGCGCAGGAGCCCTGTTACCATGACATCATCACCCCAGAACAGTTCCAGCTCTGTGGGCTTGTCCTGAACGTGAGTGCCCCCTGCGTCCCTGCACCCACACGCATGAATGCACACTCACACTCACACCTGCGCTAAACACTCTACACCTTTATCCTGTCCTTCTGTCTCTATAGGATGAGTGTTACCAGGTGAGGCAGATCTTTGCCCAGAAGCTGCATCTGGCCTTGGTGAAGTTGTCCTTGCCACTGGAGTACCTGGCCGTGTTCGCCCTTTGTGCAAAAGACCCAGTCAAGGAGCGTCGCGCCCACGCCCGCCAGTGCTTGCTCAAGAACATCAGCGTCCGCAGAGAGTTCATCAAACAGAACCAGGTGGCACAAGGTCAGTTCACCCCAGCAGATGGAACTCTCTGATCCCTCTTTGTTGTTCTCTGAGACTCAAACAAAAACACTCAGACTGAGCAGTGAAGGGCAGACAAAACAACGACCAAACAGTCTGATGAGAGTGAATACTGTTGGTTCATCTTTGTAGACTACATCTAGCCTTTCTTTTCTGATACAATTTACCACGTGTAGGTTGTGGCCACATATTGGTCACTGTGGACGAGTTAAGACGATTCGCACATTTCTTTTGTCAGGTCCCAGTATAGTTGTCTGCAAATACATCCGACTCGGTCAACCACTCTGTCTGCTCAATATGACATGAGCTGACTTGAATGCATAGACATACACAAAGACATAGCAATATCTAAAAAGTAACTCTTGAAATGACTTGCATCAGTCAGGTTGACATGACATTAGATCAGAGTCAAAACTTCAGTTAGTGGAAACGACACTATGAGTTGATTGGCCTTTAAACAGAGAGGTGACCCCAGAAGGCTTAGGTACGGACAGAAACCATGCTGACCATTTTGCTTCTGTTTGTCTTCCCTCCAGATAAGTTAATGTCCCTCCTTCCTGAGTACGTGGTTCCCTTCATGATCCATCTGCTGGCACACGACCCAGACTTCACCAAACCACAGGACTTTGAACAGCTCATAGCCATCAAAGAGTAAGCCTATTTGCTTGCGGATCTTTTGCTAAACATGTCCATGAGAAATGAAATGAACTGAGTGTGTGTCTGTGTGTGGGGGGCTTAGGTGCTTGTGGTTTATGCTGGAGGTGCTGATGGTGAAGAACGAGAACAACAGTCACGCCTTCCTCAGGAAGATGGTGGAGAACATCAAACAGACTAAGGACGCCCAGTCCCCCGAGGACCCCAAAACCAACGAGGTTTCTCTCTCCCTCTCTCTCTCTCACACATTCATATAAACAGACAAATTAATGAATATCATGAATCATACCGTACAACCCCCCAAAATGGTGGTATCACTTACGACTCCAGAAACAACCACATTTAATTGTGGTTGTACATGATACATGGCAGCGGGCACACACACACACACGAACAGCCAGTATATTGAGCTGTAATAGTGTTTCATGTCAGAACAGGTTGCCAGTTTATTTGTGTAACAGAAAGTCATTCACATCCTGTTGACCTTTATTTCTGTGTTTTTTTTTTTTTACAGAAGTTGTACATTGTGTGCGATGTGGCTCTGTTTGTTATTGTGAATAAGAGCACCTCCTGTCATTTGGATTGTCCCAAAGACCCGATCCTTCAGACCAAATTTTACATCACACAAGACAAGGTAAAGTGACTTGTTGAACTTGTAACACAAGTATGCGTTCTGTTTGTGCTTTGTGTTATTTTTGGATGCTGGGAGTGTTATATTTTGGATGGTGGTTTACACGGCCATAACAATTCTTGCGCCCATCAAATACACATTCTTTAGAATCCTTCGAATCCTTGTGTTTGGAGTTGACATCGGGGCGCATGTAATACGACGAGATCAAGGCTCTGCTGGTTTCCTGCATTGCTGTGTTGTTGATTGTAGTTGTTTAGTTGTCGAAGTCAGCTCCATGGACCAGTGGCATGTTGAAGAGTGAAGGTGATGTGTTGTCAGAGTCCGACCTGAAACCCTAAGACATTCGAGTTCCATTGAGATCACTTCACCTTTCATGACGGCATATGCATGGGATTTTCAGTCAGTCTGTTCAGTGCTTATTCTCTCTTTCTCTCTCTCTCTCTCTCTGTTTTTGCAGGACTTTGTCAACGATAAGGACTACCTCTCCCCTGAAGCCAGGACGGTTCTCCTCACAGGAAAGGTACACACGTTTTACAGTCAGATTCATGCCCAGGGTTCATGCCCTTGGCTCTGTAGAGCGCTTCCAGACGATAATTGTTTTGCCGCTATATAAATGGAATTGGAATTGGGGGGAAAAAAATGTAATTCCTTGTGTGCTCTCGCAAAAACACTCCCTCGCAGTCATTCGCACGCTCACTCTTCTTCTCCTTGCCTTGTAGCCGAAGCCTGTTCCAGTTCTCGGTGCGGTTAATAAGCCCCTAACGGTTCCTGGACGACGGCCATATACCAAAAGCACCCCAATAGATACAGGAAACAACAACAGCCCCAACACCCCACCGACCACACCAGCCTCCAAGAACAGGTACATTAAAATCACATTCCACTAGTGTGTCAACATTCTATGCACATTTGTATATATATGCATAGAGTCATATATTTGCACTTTTAACAAGGATCGTGATGGCTCTGTTTCTCCCATGAAGGGACACAGTGGCTGTAGCATCTGTGACCGGAGCAAGAGAAAATGAAGAAAACCCTGTAATAGTGGTTGAAGAGGTCAAAAAGAAGGTGAGTAAGGTGTGTGTGTGTGTGTGTGTGTGTGTGTGTGTGTGTGTGTGTGTGTGTGTGTGTGTGTGTGTGTGTGTCTGTGTGTCTGTGTGTGTGTGAGAAGCTGTAGTGACACCAAAATTCATTAAGGCTACACTTGGTTTGTTCGTATTGATCTAAGAGAACCTTCAACAGTATTTTCAGTTGATATCAATACTTCATGCCCAGGAACTCTAGGTAGCCAAGAGATATAGCTGTAGATATACAGTACACTCTCCCAGGTCCATTACACGCCTGCCATTCTGCATCACCACTATACATTCTCTGCAAAGAACTGTCCGTGTCATTTTTCCATATATAGAAACTATAGGGTACATTTTTAATGTGAGAGCCCAGCTAGTTGTCCCCTGGAGTGTGTGTGTGTGTGTGTGTGTGTGTGTGTGTGTGTGTCTGCAGAGCCCTGTGATTGTGCTGAGTGTGTGAGACTCTAGTCAGGTGCTGTGAAATGTGAGGAGACTGGAGCAGTCAGGGACATTCCTCTTGTACAGCCTCTATTTAACCTATACGCCACCCGCACTAAGGCAGGGGGCTGTAATGGCAGTGGCTTTAGATAGGCACAGTGCTGAGATGAAGAGCGTCTTAAAGAGGGCAGCTCATACTTCAGGGGGCTCACAAAAGGATCTTCCTCGTCACTGGAACGGTAATGACTAAAAGAATACGCTGAATATCAGAGCAGCCATTAGAAGTGTCATCACCCACTCCTCAATAGTGTCCCTGTGCTGGGGCAGTTCCACTCTTCTGATTCTGTCCCGTCTTCCACAGGACGACTCCCAGACTGAGAACATCGCCACCTCCAACCCCCCAGCAGCGACCCCACCCCCTGTGAAGCGCGGACGAGGAAGGCCTCCCAAGAACTTGGCGAGCTCAGCAGCGGTGACCCCTGACAAAGAGGGAGGGCCACCAACTACTGGAGGTGGCAGGGGCAGGAAAAGAACGGCACCAGCTCAGGCCCTCACCTCCACGGCAGCTACTGAGCCAAACAGTGCCAAGATACCAAAACAGGACGAAGCCAAGAAGGCTGGGACACAGAGACAGATAGACCTGCAGAGGTGAGCTTGGCTGACGCCGTCGAGGAATTAACAATCATAAAATGAACAGTTTGTTTTGGACGTCAGCATTACTGCATGACACCACAAATCTTCTTAATACCCTCTTAATATGTCATACCATGTGAATCAGATTTTGGGCATCGCTCAGATGTCAGTTCAAATGTGTCCCCTCGTGTGAAATCATTGAAAGTCAAGTGATCTCTCTTTTCTGTCTTTCAGGTAAAGGAGGGGGCCTGATGAAGTTTTCACCTGTACAGAAATGACCTGCCTTCCCCCAGACTCCAGCTCTTCTCATGCATAACCCCCATCTCACACACACGTACACACACGCACACACACACACACACACACAGGCGTGCACTCACACACACACACACACAGACACTGCCCACTAGAGGTGAATGATGAAAGCTGAAGTGTGTTTGTGTTTAGTTTTCTTTTCTCTGTTGTTTTTAAACTTGGGCAGTTTTAAACTGAGAATTGCCAGCAATTAAATCATGCAGATTTTCCACACTTTACTGCCTTTCTCTGTCCCCATTTGTTGTATCTCTCTTTTGTGTGTGTGTGTGAGTGTGAGTGTGATGGGGGGGAGGGTATGCGTGGTGTGAGTGGCCTCAAACGCAAGTTCTCAGGTCTCTTGCTCCTTGAGTGAGAGCTAAATATGTCGTGGACAAAATTTGTCAGATGAGCAGGCAGAGAAATGCTTCCCTGTCTCCCTCTCTCCATCATGCCTTTGCCTTTAACCACTTCACAAAAGGATTGTCTTCAAATCCAAAATCATCAAACAAATTTTCATACTGTATCAATAGGGATCTGTCAACTCGGTATACTGCAGGGGTGATGGGGAACGTTGGAAGGTTTTTATGTTGGAAATCATGTTTATTCCATTTTTTTAAGTCTTAAGATTTAGATATCAACCCTTTGTTTTGCATCCTTGATTCCCAATGCCATTGATTTTTTTTTTGTGTGTGTGTGTGTAGATGTGCACGATTTGAACATATTTAATTTGTTGGTTTTTTTTTTGACAGGAAATAAATGCTTTTAGAGGTATAGTTGTCCTGAGTTCACTGCGTTTCTGAAAAACTATTTATTCCAATTTCCTAGTATACAATTTGATATTGGCCAGTTTAAGTCCCAACTCCCAAATCAAACCTTGCCCCCAAACAAACCCAAAATGGACCTTTTTGGTTCATGTTTTCATGTTTTTTTAATCAAAGAAACATTACATTTTCATTTTCACAATAAATAACCATGCTCATATGACTCATTTGTCATTTTCTTGTTTCTGTTGTTGAGGAGTGAAAGAAAGGCCTGTGTGCAGTCCCACGTCCGTTCTCTCCTGCACTTCCTCCTCCTCGTGCCATATTTCACACCAGAACAGCACCAGAGGACGCAAGGCCTTAATAGTCTCTTTTTTGTTGTTTCTGTTTTCTTACAAAATATAAATCCAGCCATCACTGATGCATTCTAATGATGAGGCATCTGTCCAGGTGAATGGGACTTGATTGATGTTGGTGTGTGTGTGTGTGTGTGTAAGAGGGAGTCGGTGGGGTTGAGTCTCCAGCTCACATCTCTGTTGTAGCGGTGTATGTCACTGTGCGCGGGCCTGAACAGTTGAACAGAGTGATGGCATCTAATGACAAACGCAAAGTCCTCTTTCTGCACTAAGGAACAGATAACGGTGTGTTGACAGTAAACATGGCGTCTTAAATTAGGGGAGGGGAGGGAGGTGAAACTTCAGGGGCTGATGGTAAAGAGGTCATGGCTGTGACCTGCAGCTGCCGTAAAACTCGAAGGGGGTCAGAGTCCAGACAAGAGAACATGTTAAACCTTTCACACACACGCACTGTCACAATCATTCAGACAGCCATTCACTCATAACTCGCACATACACATACTCTCACCCAAGACTATCTGACTTGTACACATGCCCTCAAAACACAGCAGTCAGCACATCTGCTCACTAGTGCTCACACACACTCACTCACTAGTGCACTCACTAGTGCACTCACTCACACACTCGCTAGTGCACTCACTCACTCACACCTCCGGCTGAGCTACTTCTCCCACCACCTCCCCCAGCGCTGTACAGTGAGGATGAGAAGACATCTGTTGTTTAGTCCAGAGTTATGAAGGGTTAGGTTTTGCCTTATCTCTATGGTGAGGACCCTGTTTGACCCCGTCGCCAGGCCACAC
This sequence comes from Clupea harengus, assembly GCF_900700415.2. NCBI lineage: Eukaryota > Metazoa > Chordata > Actinopteri > Clupeiformes > Clupeidae > Clupea > Clupea harengus. The sequence continues at coordinate 2,583,057 of NC_045173.1, read as the reverse complement.
CCTCATGCATGAATTGAACTGGTCTGATTCCTCTATTATAATACAGAAAAAAATTAAGTCTTTATAGTCCCAATCTTCTTTTGCAACCTACACCTTCACATTTTATTTACAGTTTTATTTTTTCTGATGCAATCGGCGTATTGAACCTAATGTCAATCCCAGATGACACTAATGGTATTTTATTGAACCTAATGTCAATCCCAGATGACACTAATGGTATTTTTTGCAGTTTTTGGCTCATTAAAAAGGGAAGAGATGCTGCTTTAAACAAAAGAACAGGAGTAGCGTAATGAACAGACGCGTAACGAGAGGGGGAAACTGAAAAACAGGAGGCCAGAAGTGTGTAATGAAATGGGGGTTGGGGGGAGGGGGGGGTTAGTTGCTCAGCAACAATTCCGTTGCCGTTTCCACATCCCAGGATTTAGACGACAAGGCCACTATTACTGCATTCTGTGAAACAGAAGAAAAAAAGAGAGAGAGAGTGAACTGTGTGTTCCATCCATACACACACTGTTAACATGATGTTTGAGGTGGTGTGCCATCATTCCCTATGTCCCTATAAATTCTTCAGGTACTTTCAGACACAACTCAACTCATCTGAACTGCTCTAACCCAGCAGTTAAAATGCTACTTTGGAGGGGGCATACTAAAATAATGCTGCTTTGGAGGGGGCATACTAAAATAATGCTGCTTTGGAAGGGGCATACTAAAATAATGCTGCTTTGGAAGGGGCATACTAAAATAATGCTACTTTGGAGGGGGCATACTAAAATAATGCTGCTTTGAAGGGGGCATACTAAAAGAATGCTGCTTTGGAGGGGGCATACTAAAAGAATGCTACTTTGGAAGGGGGCATACTAAAATAATTGTGTGGTATATGAGGGTTTAACTGGCAGTTAACAAATTAACCTTGTGCAATGAATGACGAATACGGCTCCCTCTTGAAAGATACTGCCTATGAATCTCTGCAATGTGACAGTTACCATTGTCTTTTCAGACATTTATATGGACCACTTCCTAATAAACTTCACTAATTCCTTTGTATCTACAGTGTATTGGTGATAAAGGTGTCCGTTCCAGTGGATGTGAATGTTCTGGGGGTTGGGGGTGAGAGGAGTCAGCTTACTCTGTCAAAGCCCATGGAACAGAGTTTGTCAATCTTGCGCGTGTATTCGGCGTGGGCGGTAGGAGCGCCAGCGTATGCATGAGACCAGAGCCGAGCCGTCTGCTTAAACATCTCACAGTCCTGCTTATACTGCACACACATACAGGGAAACCAGCCAGTCATTATTATTGCAACTACACATAAACACACTCATTCCTGCCTAAAACTTAAAAACTGACACGATGTCCTTTTCAAAGAATTCAGCAGTTCAGCCCGTTAATGGGTTGTGTACATATTTCAGTTTACTTTTGAAGAGAGGGACTTTAAAAGTTCTCTCTTAGAAAATCCCACTGGCTTGAAAAGAGTTCCTCAAAACATTCTAATCCACACACACACACTTTCATGTGCTCTAGATCGTTAAACATCTTCACCCATTGGGACATGAAATCAAAAGGGGTTTGGTGGGATTGTCACTTTGACTCTATGGTTTCTCATACCTGATTGGCTACCACAGCATCCTGTGGGTCATCTGGTTCTGCAGCTGCCAGAAGGGCTTGGAGAGAGAGCAGCACTGTCCGCAATGTCATGGCAGCCGCCCTAAAACACAAACACACTTAGCAGACATACTTACAGTACAGTGCAGACATACTTACAGTGCAGTGCAGACATACTGTACATGTTTTCAGTATTTGTGCTCCCTGGGTCTCGAACCCATACCCTTAGTAACAAAGTCCTAGTCTAGTGGGGCCAGATATAAGAAGAGTTCAGTCTGGATCCAACTCACTCAAGGTGGCTTTTTTTTTTGTAAGACCCCTCCTGCCTTCTGCATTTGCCTGTTCTTTTAGACAGTGGTATTGAATTATCCTCAAAACCCCGTCTTTAGGAGGTGCTGGGGTTTGTTTAGAAACTTCAAATGTGCTTAAAGCTGTAATTATTCACACCCACGTTCAGTCTCCATTTCACCATGGTTGTCTCCAGATAGAAATGTTAGTGCAACCCTGGATATGGGAGAGAATACACACACCTATATGCACACATATACTTTGCCACTGACACAGACAGAAGCAGCGTAACCCAAGACATCACAGCTCCTATGCCACATATATACATACATAAATACTTACCACTGGTCCTTTAGGATGTCCAGGCAAATAGCTCCAGTCACAGAACTGATGTTGGGGTGCCAAATCTTTGTGATGAACCTCACCTGACAGACCAAATGGTCAAAAGGGAAATGGAGACATTTAGATCCTACACACAACTACACACCACGACTCAAAAACAACACCTTGCTTAAAGTCCTCGATTCTGGTGAAAAGTTGTTGATATTTGAGCTCAACAGCCAATCAAATTACACCCCCCCTGAAGCAACGTTTTGATCGCCGGGAGTAGTGGATGACTGTCTTAGGCGCTTTGATTCTTTCCCATTTTCATAGCCAGGACCGTGCATGCACACCTTTTTTGGAGCGCACATATTGGACAAATGGAACATTTATGGCTGAATCCAATAAAAAGAGCAATGGATTATAATGAAGAAAGTTTTTCAATGATTACACTCACACATCACCGCAATGACAGGGTGTTTAACAACTTGGCACTGTGTCTACATACAAGACATTCATTTTCCATTACAACACATTATCATCTTTCATGTTGTACAGTAGACTACATTTTACAATAGCGGTAAAGGTCCAGTATGTAGCAGACGTTTTTATCCAAAGCGACTCACACAGGCATCCTGCAGTGGCCTGTATCACCAACACCCAAGTGATCTACAATAAACCTATAGGTTTCACTTGGATATGGTTTTGGTCTTGGTTAGACATCTATTTGTCAGCATGAGATGCATGAAGTTACACTGTGTGTAGGTTGTATAGCCCACAGTAAGGACTCACCACCACCCCAATATTCCTTACCTTTGGAGGGTTGAATGGATATGTCTCTGGAATTTTAATCTCCAGCTGAAATCGCCCACCTACATATGACAACATAAACAGATATTATGTGACAAATATTTTATGCCCCAACAAGTAGCCTAACCTATAAACACTAAATCCTTCAAAATAACATTCCATAAGTGCTATGGATATATGGGTATAAGTGCGGGCGTGAGTGTGTACCTTCATACGGTGTATCGGGTGGTCCTGCGATTTCCCCACGCAGTTCTGTGAAGTTCTCGTCCACAAGGTCTACTCTGATCTGATTTTTACTCGTCTGTTGGAAATGTGGATGAAATAAACAGAGTATCAAGGAAGATACACCGCAGAAAGAGACATGAGTCGCGTGGTGCCATTGCCAACTTGCATACGCTTATTTTTTTTTTTAAATCAGTCCCTAAATGCAATGACAATGTCAATTTCAAGGTTACCTGTACCACTACAGTGAAACATTCGGTGATCGTGGCAACACAAATAGTAAAAGCCAAACCAGTAGCCTGATTCAGACAGCAAAGTGTCGTTAAGGCCACAGTGCCCTCAACGTAGCATCTGGTGCTACATTGATTAGCTAGCGTTTGCTGACTTCAATATTATTTTGTTTCACAAAAGGAACACAGTACTGCTATTTACATAGCCGTGTCCGTGGCTGACATTTCACATATGTAAACTCAACAGATCCGATCACGATTTTAGTGTGAAGTCTGACAGTAATGTTAGGGATCTGTTAGCAAGGTAGCACCACTATGCTAACGACCCATGACAGTAACGTAGCGTAGCCTACGACAGATGACATAAGTTAGCGTTGGTTAGCCCTAGCAATAGCTACGGTAGATGAAGTACGACACGACAGTGTTGGCGGATATACTTCACATATTTGCTTGTTTGTATTTTAACATTGCATGTCATCCAGATGCTCTGTCATTCGTATCGCTTGTCTTTACACATAATCTGTTGCCAAACCCAGCGAAGATGACTTGCTAACTTAGTGTATTTAGGCCCTTGCTTCACATTCTCGGCAGTTTATGCTATGCCAACTTGCTTACTAGCTCGCTTGGCTGGCTAGCTAGCATTTTCTCTAGATGTTTACATCATATTGAATTCTGTAACATTGACGTTACACTTTGAGCCTGGTTTATAATACGTCTTAGAATTTGCTTTAAGTCACATATAAAGACAAACCTCTTCGCTTTTTAAAACTTCCTTGAACTCCCTTTTAATTCTTTGAACTGCGATGTTAGCCATGGCTTTGCCGTGTCCTGGTCGGGCCGCAGCAGCAGCTACACTCTGTTTCTCTTTCGGGACCCCCCCTCTCTCGCTCTCTTTCGTTCGGTCCTCTTCTCTTTCAGCCTTTTTCCCCTAAAATAGTACACCCTGTAAACAAATGCCGAGCCCCCTATGCGTGCGCACAATGTAAGTCTGGAAAAAATGATGGGTAATAATAAGCAACATAGAACTAGAACGTTTCACTGAATGTTTAGCAACTTGCTCTATGGAAAGCTTGTATTGTCCAGAATATGTTGAAATGATTAACTGCAGTTGGCAAGCTTCAGTGGCGGTGTCGTGTCATGTGATGAAGGGGTCGACACAATGTTGAATGTTAAATATGTCAAATTGTAGCTGGCTGATAAGCACATAGGCGTAACATTTTAAATCATCTATTTTTTTTACTTCACCAAAGCCAGGCAGCCGTACCAGTATTATTTTTTGTCCTCAACACAAACCTTCTCTCATCAACTAGGCTACTACACGGTAGCTTTTTCCAAACTCCTGTTTGAAATTTTCAGTTGATTTTAAAATAAAAAAAGGGTAATATACAACAATAAATATTACGTTCTGGTTAGTGAACGTCTTGGCTTCCTGATTTAATTCTTTAATTAAACAGTGTGATCCCCTTTGTTCACAGCATCACTGATCTTCACAAAAGGAGACAGATGTGAACACACTTTAAAAAAGGAAATTGCCCACAAGTGGTTCTACCGAAGCAGTGTACCAAATGATGAGACTATGTTTATAAGTTGCTTTTCAAACTGTTCTGACTTCACTGTCACCGTACCACTATGTGTTAACAGTCAAAAGTTGTACAAAATGGCAACACATATTTGTTTCTTCTCCAGCATAGAGCTGAATGCATCTGCTGAATGAAACGTGTCCTGCATAGTGCAGGATTACAATAGGCAAACCCAAGGTTGGTTGCTCATGATGACACAGGTTAGATATTCACAATATTCACAAAATGTCAAAGACACAGAAACAAGCAAACATTCATTTAAAAGAGCTTCTGAATTTGAGGAATAATAATTTAGCTGCTACAGGCAGAAGAAGTGTAAAACAGGAGTCCCCAAACCATTTGACAATTAAAACTGAAAAGCACTCAATGTATATCCCACAAGTACAGTGGTGGCCAGATCTTATTCCTGTCCAGTTTCATTCCCTCTCTGCTATATCCTTCCTACTTCTGTTTCTGAGGATTTTAATTTCCAATTTAATACATCCCACAATTAAGAATGATGGTGAAGGTCTAGTAATCATAGCCTGTGTCTGGTCTTTGGTGTTGCATTTCTAAACATGCAAACCATGTTCTGCTTTTTTTTTGCACATAACTAATCATTACTTGCTGCTATAAAACTATTACTAATTCAGCGTTTAAGCATAGCACCACGTTGATTGGATGAAGCATCTGTAATGAACGCGAAAACCGGCTTGACGCCCCATAAACCAAAATCTCGCGTGACCCATCGACGTGGCTGATGCGTAGCCTAACGAAAACAAACCAAACCAGCTGTCGTTTGTAGATACCTTTTGTGTTGGAATTTTTTATTCTTCCTCTCAAATTGCCATTTAAAACGGACGCCATATCATTTGCAATATCTATCCATTGAAATCATCAAGTAAGTTGCATGGTCGAATCATGGTGTCGATAATCAGTGTCTTACTTTAATAGCTGTTTGTAGGCTACGCTACTAATGTTTTCAAATGATGTTAATGGACGAAACCAGTTATCAGAACGATTGTGTTCAGTATTAGGCCTAGACATTTTTAAAGACAGGTCCATACTGTCATTCTGGACGACTTGCGATGTTTGCTTCTTTACGTGGGCATTTTTTGAAAACAATTCTTATAAAGTTGTTTACACTTTGTCAGATTCGGCTACAGCTCAATTCTGATTTGCCGATTTAATTCGTATTTAGGCTACATACAGGCAGTGACAACTTGTATCACGTCGGCTAAATCAGTTTTTGACTCCGTCTTTTAGGGGTTACCATAGTGTTTGTCATCACTAAGTCTCAATTTATTCTGCACCTTTAGTCTGTGTGAGAAGTAGCCTGGGTGTATGGAGAGAAATGGTATTGCCCGTTTGAAAGCTTTTGTAATCGAGTTGACATGAACATCCGGGTTGGCATCCTGTGTATCTAAATGGGCCTGACCCACATAGCATATTTGCATTCACTGACAACTGCATTCTTAACAAATAACCTAATATTTGACCATCACAGCGCAACCTGGTAGACCAGCTAGTGAATTAACCTAATTTTCATCTTAATGACAGGAACGTAGAGTAGAAAGTATGTGAAACTTCAATAGACTAAACAACAGCTTTCAGAGACCACATACGTTTAAAGCCTTTGGGTGAAACTTCCCTGTTCAGACTCATCCCTATGCTATAAATTCATTCAAACTCATGCTAAGGAAGCCTTAGTGGTCTGTAGAATGTGCAAACACCTTCCTTAGCCTAACTTAGACCTTCCTGTGTTACCACTTTGCTTTGTGTATGCATCAAACAGATATGGCAGAGGATGGTTTTGACCCCTGTGAGTGCATCTGCTCTCATGAGCATGCCATGAAGAGATTGATCAGCCTGGTGAGTTTGTCTCTCTCTCTCTGAAATACTTGTTGGAGCTTATTGTGCTCTTTTTAATCTTCTATTCTATTAAGTCTTTTAAGAGTATTAGTCTGTTCCTTTTCAATAAATCCATTGACTTAATACCAGCAATACCTTCATTATACACCTACCCTTCATTGTATTGACTTTTAGGATTGTTAATGTTTACACCTCAGTTTACACCTCATCTGTAATTGTACAGTACTATATGTACTGTATACACTGCACATGTACTGTGCATAAGTACTGGACTATACAATTCTTATATGTTCTTGTTGTTTGAAGAGACGGTATGTAGCACTTTTTTTAAAAGCATGTTATAAGCAACTAGTTCTGGTATTATCTTCAAATGAATTTTCATGGTAAGCAATCATGTGAAGGACACACCTGTTGTTCCAACTAGCTGCCTAGGCTATGCACTATGCAGTTCTGTGGTCCGGGTTGGATCACCCTGTGAAAATGTACAAAAAGCTATCACTGCACAACATCACAACTATATCGCCAAAAGACATGAGTTAGCATGCTAGCAAGCCTTTTTTATCAATGACAGCTGTGATGTTTTTGGTGTTTGTTGCATGTCTTTTCAGTAGTTACATGTGCTAGTTTTCAAACCAAAACTCCCTACTCCTTAAGCTATTTCTGCAGTATTTTTGTTTTGTTGGTTGAAGTTAGTGTTATAATCAGCAGGGGGAGCCAGTTTAATCCTCTTCTCAAACTTGCACCTAAAAGAGAGCTGCTCAGTGCAAACAACTATTACAAACATAGTTTGGGGTTATTAGTTCAAAATGGCCCAAAACAAGTCCTCCAGGGCTGATCTAGTTGGAATGGAATAATGTGTGAGAATTGGAAATAAATGGAAAAATGGCTTCATGAAACAGTTTTAATACGTTTTCCGATCACCACTGAGCCTTTAGTAGTCTTGTGTTGATAGCATTTCAGCCTAATCTAGAAACATTGTTCCAAAATGCCCCCTCAAGGCAGTGTGGATATTCTCTTTTCTGATATGTGTGATGAAAGTTGTTTCCTGATGCAATTAAGACGCTTGCTCGTTTGCAATGTTTTGCAGCTGCGGCAGTCCCAGTCCTATTGTACAGACACAGATTGCCCACAGGAGAGTATGTCCTCTAATACTACCTAAGGGTAGTTGCACATAGAAGTAGTCATATTTTCACATATAGACTGGCATACTTAAAAATACATTCAAAAACCATAGGCATATTGTCATGTTCTATAATGTAGCCATGTACTTGGGTGTTAAATACGGCTGTAAGTATTTGAATGTGCCCACATCTCTCACTCATCAACTCAAATGCTTTCTTACATAATACAACTAAATAGTACATAGTACCGACATCCATATCACTCATTAGGTGCTCATAGTTATTGATCGTTTTAGATATGCATAATTGTTTTCTGAATGTAATGAATAGATGTATTATTTGTAAGTGATTTCATGAAGTATTCCCCTTAGCTGATTCATAAGCAATCTGGTGACTTCATTTTCCTGTGTGTAGTGCCTGGCCCCAGCTCTTCAGGTGGTGAAGACCTCACTGTGCCGATGATCATCATGGGATGGATGGTGTTGGCAGTTATCCTCTTCCTTTTACGCCCCCTGAGTATGAGGAATGGGCCTGCAGACTGCAGACCCCACAATGTAAATGAACAGCTCAACTACCATCAGTACTATACAAACTACAGTCACAGAATCTCATGGCATGAATAGTTTTCCTCTTCAGTGTATTTGTTCTGTGTTGCAGACATTGATTCTGTATCTGAACTGCAGTAGGTATTAGTACGATTGTATAAGTTAGTTTTTTTTTCCATGTAAGAGTTTTTTAACAGTGTCTGACATGCTTATTTGGATTGATTTTATATTGTATTCCTTTCTTGTAGACTGAGAACAGGGACCCACCTTCCCCTCCTGTGGATTAACCATCACTATGGTAACTGTTTTACCACTGGCTAAGGACCTGAGCTGTAACCTCTGACCTTGAGCAGCCGTCACTCTGTAATCGTTAGCTTTATGACCTTTAATAACAGCTCCTCCACTCAACTGTGGCTTCATATTCTCTTCTTCAGCACTGCAGGTGGCTGGTTTTTAGAGTGTGTGTGTGTGTGTGTGTGTGTGTGTGTGTGTGTGTGTGTGTGTGTGTGTGTGTGAGTGTAACGGAAACAGAAACAGTTACACCAGGGTGGAGGTTCTTCACATTCCTTTCTGATGTCAAATGGGGTGAATTGGGGTTCTTGTGAAGTCTAGACCGGAAAAAAGTCACACAGGCAGACCTTGTCAGACCCCACACCCTTCCAACCAACTTTAATATTTTGCACATGTTTGTAATGAGTCAGAGGTGTGATGACGTTTGTACGGTCTTATTTCAACACTGTGCGTGTGTGTGTGTTTGGGCGCTATGTTACTAACTAAATCATAAAACACTACAAATTAAAGAATGTATGAGACATAGTGTGTGTGTGTGTGTGTGTGTGTCTGTGTGTGTCTGTCTCAGCATCAGTGTCAGCCTGCATCCAAAGCAAACAAATCATGGGTGGAGTTTAGTTTTATCGAAATCTGGGAGGACCTTTTGGAGAGACATGTTTGGATGATGATGTGGCTCATTCACGTCATAGTGACTACCGCAATCTCAGATGGCTGTGGAGACTCATCTTCATCTTCAAAACTGTTGATTGATTTTTGTTTAACGATTTAATCATGATTGTTCTACATAATGCTATACAAAACACTGTATTCATATCACAGAAAGGGCTTGTACTATGCACTTTTCCTTATCTCTAATAAAGCTCTTAAAACATAACGTCGGCTGGGCCAATGGTCTGCGTTTGTGCTCTCATTTGTGGTGACGCCAACTCATAGGTGTGCCGCAAATCCCTCCCCATTCTTTGACGTCATGCTGACGTAGAGAGCTTTGATTGGCCTAACGTCAGATTTTCACAAATTCCGGAAGATATGTTGCGGGGTTGTGCTTGCTTGATGGCAAAGTTGGTTGTAATACTTAAAGATTACACTGTACAGTATCAAGCCGACAACACTACAGACGTGAAGTTCCAACTTTCTGTGCTCTACTAGCCCATTGAACGTCGTGGTCGTGATTTTCGTTATCCTGTGTTTTGTGTCCCAGGCTAGTTTATCAACACGGTAAGTTTTGCAGCTGATTTTTTTGTATAATCGTCTCATTCGTTATATCCCTGAGCCTTCAGGATGTCATTCGCCTAGGACCCTAAACTGAACTTGTCCAATGTGTTATGTTTTGAATACCTACCGGATCCAAGAAAATTAAACTTTACATTAAATTGAAACATTAGCAATTGCTTGAAAGGTATAGTCATTAGCTACTTAGCGAATTTATTTGTGAAAAGCTGGCAGGCCACTCTGTTAGCCATTGTTCTGCTGCTATTATGCGTAGCCTCTCTTGATTTGTTGTCAGTAAGTGTAATAGGTTGATTTAATAGCCCATATGAAATGTTGGTGGAACGAGCTGCCTAGCACTACCAGAGCAGGGGCGTCCCTCTCTACCTTTAAGAAGCTCTTGAAGACCCAACTCTTCAGAGAGCACTTCCCTTCCTAACTTGCACTTCAACTAGTTCTTAACTTGCAGTTAAAGCAGTTACATTCAAAGTGTTTATTGTCACATGCACCAAATTGCTTCAGCGCAGCTAAATTCTTATGACTTGGCAGGCAACATCTACGCAGTAGACAAGATAAAAATAATATATATATATATATATTACATTATAACATATAGGAGGAATTTGAAGTTGGAGACTCTCTCCACTGCAGCTCCCTCGATGTGTATGGTGTTGTGGCCCCCCCCTCTGCAGCTTCCTGAAATCCACCATCATCTCCTTGGTTTTGCAGAAGTTGAGGGGCAGGTTGTTGTCTTGGCACAATGCTACCAAGCCCCTTACCTCATCTCTATAGGCGGTCTCATCGTTGTTAGAGATGAGGCCCAGGATGGTAGTGTCGCCTGCAAACTTCAGGATGATGTTGGAACTGTGTGTTGCCACACAGTCCTGCGTGTACAGGGAGTACAGGAGGGGACTGAGTACGCAGCCCTGGGGGGCCCTGGTACTCAGGGTCAGTGAGGAGGAGGTGTGGTTGCCCATTCTCACCACCTGGGGTCTGCTCGTCAGAAAGTCCAGGATCCAGTTGCACAGGGGGATTTTAAGACCCAGGCTCCTCAGCTTAGGGACGAGCTTGGCAGGCAAAATAGTGTTGAATGCTGAGCTGTAATCCACGAACGGCATCCTCACATATGTGTTACCCTTTTCCAGGTGGGAGAGGGTGGTGTGCGTTGTCAGGGCGATGGCATCATCTGTAGATATGTTTGGGCGGTATGCAAACTTAAAGGGGTCCAGGGTGTTCGGAAGGGTAGAGCAGATGTGGGTTCTGACACGCCGCTCGAAGCATTTCATGATGGTGGAAGTCAGTGCTACAGGGCGGTAGTCATTTATACAGGTGATGGATGGTTTCATAGGTATGGGGATGATGGTGGCCTGCTTGAAGCAGGTGGGGACTTCAGACAGATGTAGTGAGAGGTTGAATATGGAGGTGAATACCTCCGCTAGCTGGTCGGCGCATCCCCTGAGAACTCCATCGGATGACTTCCGAGGGTTCACCCTTTGGAGCTCTCGCCTCACGTCAGCCACGGTCAGGGACAGAGTGCAGTCGTCTCGGTCCTCGGCCAGTCTCGGGGAAGGAAGGGTGTTTGTTGCCTCAAACCTTGCGTAAAAAGTGTTGAGGTCATCAGGTAGAGAGGTGGCAGGCTGATCATCACTGCTATTTCTCCCTTTATAGCCTGTGATGTGTCGAAGGCCACCCCACATGCGTCGGGGGTCAGAGCTAAGGTAGGTGGACTCCAGCTTGTCCCTGTAGTCTCTTTTTCCATCTCTGATGGCCCTCCGTAGGTCACATCTGGACTTCCTCAAAGCCTCCGGGTCACCAGAGTTATAGGCAGAGGACCGTGCTCTGAGCTTAGCACGGACATTACCATTTACCCAGGGCTTTTGGTTTGGGAAAGTCCTAACACTGACCCTAGGGACGACATCATTTAGAGATGTATGAAGAGACGGAGTCTGTGTATTCCTTAATGTGCTGCAACACAGAACATCTGCCAATCTGTTGTTTCAAAGTAGTCCTAGAGAGTGCTAATTGATTCAGCACTTCAGCGTTGAACTGCCCGAAACACCGGTTTTCCCTGTTTTAGGCGTTGTCTATAGGTAGGGATTAGAGTAATGGCTGAATTCCCGAGGAAGGTAAAAGGGGCGAACTTTTATAGCAGCTCCAGGTCTGGTGAGCACCTTTTTCTATTTCTTATGTAAAATAGTATTTATTGTTACACTAGGTCTCTATTGCTCGTAGCTTAACTGTTCTCTCATTTGTACGTCGCTTTGGACAAAAGCGTCCGCTAAATGACTAAATGAAAATGTCTTGGTCCCTAGATGTTTGAGATAAAGAAGATATGCTGCATTGGGGCTGGATATGTGGGGGGACCCACTTGCAGCGTTATCGCTCAAATGTGCCCCAAAATCCGCGTCACTGTAGTTGACGTCAACGAGTCTCGAATCAAAGCCTGGAACTCTGATACACTGCCTATTTATGAGGTAGGTTGAGCTGCACACCCTCATGCACAAATACTCACAGAGAGGGAGAGCTCTCAGCAATGTTTAAACACCCAGCTTATAAACTTAGCCTGTATCGTGTTGAGTCCAAGGATGTAAATAAGCTGTTTATGATTCCACTTGTGTAATTCATGATTCCATTTGTCTAATTCATGATTCCATTGTATGGTGTGTGTGTGTGTATGGTTTGTAACTCTCTCTGTATTGTGTAGTCTCAGTAATGCTGAGGTGTGTCTGTTCTCTAAAGTCTCTTTGTGTGTCTGCAGCCAGGCCTCAGTGATGTGGTTTTCTCCTGTAGAGGTAAAAATCTCTTCTTCTCCACTGACATTGATGCTGCCATCAGAGACGCAGACCTGGTGTTCATCTCTGTAAGTCACACGCATCTATCTCAATCAGTTATGTCAGTTGATGTGTAACTGAGAAAGAATATCCCTGTGCACACTTAATATAGGTAGACATTTAACTTCTTTACCAATGTGTAGTAACATTGAATTGAACATAAGTCTAGAAAAACTTTGAAGGAACATGCCCAGTTATATGGGTGCCTACCCTTTCTTTTAAAGGCAGTGGTCATTGTTGACCTTTTATTACCCTCTGTGTCTTAGGTGAACACACCCACTAAGACATACGGCATGGGGAAAGGTCGTGCTGCTGATTTGAAGTACATTGAGGCTTGTGCTCGGCGCATCGTTGAGGTGTCCAATGGTTACAAGATCGTCACAGAGAAAAGCACCGTGCCTGTCCGCGCAGCTGAGAGCATCCGGAGGATATTTGATGCCAACACCAAACCCAGCCTCAACCTACAGGTTTGTGTGTGTGTCTGTGTGTCTGTGTGTGTCTTTCTGTCTGTCTGTCTGTCTGAGATTGTACACACTGATAGTCATTTTGTCTCTTCTCTGGCTGTGCAGGTGCTGTCTAACCCAGAGTTTCTGGCCGAGGGGACAGCTGTGCGGAACCTGAAAGAGCCAGACCGTGTGCTGATTGGTGGAGATGAAACATCAGAGGGTCAAAGGGCCATCCGTGCTTTGTGCGCCGTCTATGAGAACTGGGTCCCCAAAGCTCGTATTATCACCACAAATACCTGGTCATCTGAACTCTCCAAACTGGTGAGGACACGCGTACAAACACACATATTATTATCACGATATGGGGTTCCATCCCAGCATGTCAGTCAATTCAGTATATATCTGTCTTGTGTATATGAATGTCTTCCTTGGATGATGTTGACTCCGGCAGTTTTCTCTTTCATGTGTCGTAAGGCTGCGAATGCATTCCTGGCCCAGCGCATCAGCAGCATCAACTCCATCTCAGCGCTCTGCGAGGCCACCGGAGCAGACGTGGAGGAGGTTGCCAAAGCCATCGGGATGGACCAGCGCATTGGCAGCAAGTTCCTCCAAGCCAGTGTGGGTGAGTAAGGGTGAAAGAGTTTAACATGACTGTTAGAGCTCTGTGTCTGAGCTCTGAATGTGGCTCTATTGTGTGTTAAAGGGCACCAAATGTTAAGTCTCAGTTGTTTGTCTTTGTTGTTTGTTTCAGGGTTCGGAGGGAGTTGTTTCCAGAAAGATGTGCTGAACTTGGTTTATCTGTGTGAGGCTTTGAACCTACCTGAGGTCGCATCCTATTGGCAACAGGTGTGATGACAAACACACACACACACACACACTCATGCATACACACTTACGTAGACAGACTGTTAGGTGAAAATTCACTCTAGTTACCTCAGGACTCCGGAGATGCATATAAGTATATTTATTAGACAACAACAATTGCAATCGGGCTCACTCACAGCACAAGGCTAAAAAGTGAAGCAATGATAAACACATCGCACAAGGTTTATATAGACAGAAGTTTAGCGTTCAGCAGGGGTAACCACATGGTGGATCTCTAACGTCCGAGGCTCCCTGTCTTGCAAGGATGGCAGTTTTGCACAAGGTCAGAAGAAGCACAGTCTGACCCTTATTATCACCTCTGGTCTAAACATTCTCTTGTACATATGCAGACTAAGTGGCACCTAATAATCTAAGTTACACACACGCAGAAACACAGAAAAGCCATGTTCCTGCTTACATAAGCACATGATTCATAAAAGGTAATTATTAATACAAGGCACTAGTCATTAACAGTGTTTGGAAATTATCTCCATCACAGACAGATAATGTATATACTTTCACCCCCATGCAAATCATGTCTCACAATGAGTCAGCATTTTGGGAAGAGGAGATCCGGTGGAGGCGCTGTTGCGAAGGCCAGAGTATCCCAGGCTTGGTTGAGTTTTGGACTGTGAGGTTGCAAAGGCCAGAGTATCCCAGGCTTGGTTGAGTATCCCAGGCTTGGCTGTGTTTTGGACTGTGAGGTTGCAAAGGCCAGAGTATCCCAGGCTTGGTTGAGTATCCCAGGCTTGGTGGAGTTTTGGACTGTGAGGTTGCTGTGGTCACTCTTAACTCTCTCCTTAACAAGGATTTAGTTGCAGTCTTCCAGAACAAATCACACCGAGACTGGGTTGTGGTGTTGTGTGTTAAAGCAAGTAGCCACTTCCCTCTGAATCCATTCCAAAACAGTTAGCTTTCAATGGAGGGGAGGGAAATAGAATGGTACAACTCTCATGGTTATGTAATTACTCTCAATCATCAAGAATTAGGAAAATGATGAGGTTCATGGGGCCTCCAGAGCTCATTGCTAACAAATCATCAAGTAGTTAGTGATTTTAAAATTCACTTTTCACAAATGTACTAAAGCCATATGTCTGATACTATTGCCCCCAATCTAAAACAAAACACAGACAAGACCCATGATCACCTCCACTTCAGATCTGTTGTATATGTAGGCTACCATATCAGATTAGACTTTTAAAGACGATTATTACGATCTCAGAATTGGATTTATCTAGCTTTTACAATAACAAAATAGGTAATAACACCTATCTGAACACGAAGGAAACAAAATGTAGTAGATTATAGCTTTAGCAGGCCTAACATACAAAGACTCTGGCCCATATTTGTCACCTCTTTTACTTGCTGAAAACAAGCTGCATGCCACCAAAGCCACATGCCACCAAAAGGCCTATTTAAGATCAGGATTAATGCAATTGCATCAAATCCATCAGAGGTAGTTAGTGTTTGGAAAGGAAGGTTGTGAAATACTGTGAAATATCCACATCTACCAATATGGCAACTGCACCACTGGACCTGCTTGCGTTGAAGATTATGAACAACCATGAGTCAGCCATGTTGTCCTGAGTAGTAGCAGATTCACTTCTGAATACAACCCTATGGTGCATAGGAATCATGCATTGAACCGAGCTCTGAAAGTGAGAACTGCTGTCTTTGGCCTTACAGTAATGGACAGATTCTGTGTGTTTTTCCAACGACCCTGTGTGAGTTTGTTTCTCTCATGCTGGTGTGCTACTCCCTCTTACCATGAAGGTAATCGACATGAATGAGTACCAGAGGAGAAGGTTCGCCAGCAGGATCATTGATTGTCTGTTCAACACCGTGACGGGCAAAAAGATAGCCCTGCTTGGCTTCTCCTTCAAAAAGGACACGGGAGACACCAGGTACACACATACCCACACCACTCGGACAGAATTTACTCTCCCTGTGTGATAGACTTTAGTCTGAAATTCTGTTTGTTTTGTTGTGTTTTTTTTTTCCTCATGAGAAGTTCATCTGTTTGACATTTCACCTTGTTAGTTTAATCTCTAAACTTTCCTCCACTGAAATCACACCCATAACAACCCTTTATCCATCACACACACACACACACACACACACACACACACACACACACACACACACACACACACACACACACACACACACACACACACACACACACACACACTTTTGACCCTCAGAGCAAAAGTCCTTAGTCATTCTGTACTAGTGTTGAAACCTTAGACCAATGTTTGCCCTAGGCATGGACTGCCTATGGGATACATTTAGGAGTGCACATGTGTGATGTTTGTTTAGAAATAAAAAGTAATTTGTTTAGTCGTGAAATCTCAGGACTCATCTTTTAGCGTTACATTGTGAGCTGTAGATTTAATCTTTTTGGGATTTGTTCAAATTGAAACATCTCTTATGTTTTAATAAATGATTTAGGTCTGTTTGGGCTGAAGACTTTGTCTTGTCATGTTTGTTACCCATAAACTAATTCCTTTTCATTTCCTCCCTGACTGGGCCCTATATTCATAATCTTAAGGGAAGATGACCACTGAAACCATCTGAGACACTCACTGATTTCACTGTCCTTGTTTGTAAATCTGTCAACAGGGAGTCCTCCAGTATACATATCTCTAAATATCTTATGGAGGAGGGGGCAAAACTGCACATCTATGACCCTAAAGTACTCAAGGAGCAGATCATACAGGACCTCTCAGGAGACAACCCAGAAAGAGGTGTGTGTGTCTGTGTGTGTCTGTATCATATATATATATGTGAATGTGAGGAGATATATAGTAGTTAGCCATATATAGGTGGTGATGTAATTTAATAGTCTGATGTCTCTTTAGTGTCTGACCTGGTCACCGTGACGACTGACCCCTATGATGCGTGTGATGGGGCCCATGCTCTGGTCATCTGCACAGAGTGGGACATGTTTAAGGTAATTCCCTTACTGTTCTCCGGACTACATTACATAACACGGAATATGTGCTTTGTCTGAAAATGTGAGTGATGGTGTCTTTTCTAGGATCTGGACTATGAGAAGATATATGGGCGCATGCTGAAGCCAGCCTTTTTATTTGATGGACGGAGAGTTTTAGATCACCTGATCCCACGGCTCCAGAACATCGGTTTCCAGGTACGGGTTCTCTCCCACTCCCACACTCGGCTGTATCAGCATCTCAGAATTACTAAACAGGCCACTCCATCATTCCATCATTTATACAGTATGTTTTTCCTCTACAAATACACTACTGAGTCATGGACGGATTATGAAACCATGGGCCCCTGGGCCTGGACGTGTAAAAGGCCCCCTTCGCGCGCCAAACAATTCTTGTGCGCTCACAAAACATGACTTAAATGTAATCTGAGCTCCAAAGCTTTTGTTGGAAGAATGCGTGTAAGGTGTGTTAGGTGTGTTGAGATGGGTTTGTATAGGAGAGCATGACATTGAGCTCATGGGCCCCTGGGCCTGGGCCCTGTAGGCCCTTTCGGTAATCCGTCCCTGCACTGAGTGCTGTAGCATAGTTTAGTGTAGGACCGGGTTTAAATTAAAAAACTTGCATGTCGTCTCCTTTGATCAGTAAACTGGCAGAACCAGAAGAATGTCATTCTCTCCTATACAAACCCATCCCAACACACCTAACACACCTTACACGCATTCTTCCAACAAAAGCTTTGAAGGGCAGGGTGTGAGGCATCTCCCCACCCACCCCCAGGGCCTCTTTCATAAAAGGTTGTGTAGAAACCATCCTACATTTAAGGTCTAAGGTCTTTCTGAAATGTACATACATGTGATTCAGAGAAAATGGACGCATACAAGACATGCGTGCGCTACTCACAATACTACACAAATGATTGTGAAATCGTGCGCAGCTGAATGGTTTTAGGCCTCCGCCTTGTAAATGCCCCTTCATCAATATAATTGGCCTATAAACATGTTTTAATTAAATATATAGCCTAACTAAACAAAAAATAAAAGTTTTTAAAGCAATGATTATTTCTTCATCAGAATTCAATTTGATTCTCACCTGTAAGAATGATCCGTAGCCTAGATCAACTGACATGTTCTAATATGCATAATGGTGTTCCAGACAGTGCTTAGGGATCTTGTGTTTCCATGCGATCGGCTTCTGCTTGCAGTCATATTTTGCAAGGTTGTAAGTTTACTTTGGACATTTAAAATGGAATAGTACCATATTTTCCCAACTATTAACTGCACAGTATGTAAACCGCATTACAGTATTTTATGTAATTGTATAAAACACACCCCCTATATTGGCACCCGTGTATTAACCGCAGTTTATAGAACGTTACGTCATGGCATATAGTTGTGGTACAACCGCTACTAGCTATTTAAAAGTTATACGACGTAGGGAAGGGCATTTCAAGCAAAAATACTACACCTACACCTCCTCCCTCCACGCACACACCCAGAAATACCCCATTCCCAGGCACCGTGAAAATCATTTATTGAGCATTTATTTAGTGTTATGTTGTGGTGTGGGGATGGACACTAAACGTTTAAGTGTAATTGTTAATGGATCCCCTGGCTACCTAGTACCGGTACCATGCATGATAATCTCCTGACATGCTTGCAGTGGGAATTGCAACCATTAAATGAATGTGTTTGAGAAGGCCAGAGTGGAGGGGGACCTCTCCTCCCTCATTCGCTAACATAACATTGATATCGCAGTAAGCCTTTGCTCCATTGATGTCCCATTATTTCTCTCAGGATTGAGTCATTTCTATGTGAAGCCATTTAACATCACCCACAAGTTGAGATCACTTTGAACCCAAAGCTGCCTTTAATTGGTGAGCTGAAGGTAAAAACCCCTCAGGGTGCCTGTGCAGCTTCATATTAACGAGTTCATTTTCACCAGTTAATATTCACACATATTAACATGAGTTCATCACACACCTAGCAGCTGCCAACTGTTAAAATGGTTCCCTAAGCTAGAGGTAGCTAGCATAATAAAAAAGCTAGAGACCCTCTGGGTACCTATGCAGCTTCATATTAACACGAGTTCATTTTCATTTCATATTCAAATTAGTTCCTATTACAGAAATGCATTCCTGTGTATAGGACACAACCGAGTATTAACTGTTAGGATTAACTTTGCGAAATAAATGTATAAACCACGGTTAATAACGGTAACGGCTGGTGACTCCCCTAAAAAAAACATTCCAGTAAGCAAGGGAATCCCATTTTGACATAGATTGAGAGCATATGGACGTGTAAAACCGTGAGGGATGCTTGCATGTAGCATGTAGCATGATGGTTTTGATGCAGGCCTGCTAGGGATTCAGTGATGATGGCATGACGGCTGCCCCAATATGTTTCCCCAACATTTTGTTTGCTTATAATAATAAAGTTATTAGTCGCTGCTGACACATGGATTCTGCATCCTTACACCTTAATGGCGGAAAGAATCCAACCAGCCCTGTATAGCCTACTGTTCTACATTATGGTACAGGTTGGGTTTCCATAAATGCACCGTGACCAAACAGGGCTACATAACTGCATCACATCTTATGGACGTATTGGACCTAGTCACCTCCCTCCTCATGCATTGGCAGCCTCTGATCCTACCCAAGCACCGCCACCGTCCCTAGGTGTGTGTTCCAAAACGCCCGGTGCTTTGAAACTGTTCAAACGGTTGTCTGTGGGTTGGCAATAGAAATGTGAGGCCATGGTTTCAGAGGATGTCACTTGGTGTTGTGGTGATGAGGCTATATTCATACATTCCCTTCGTGTTGCGCAGTCGGAAATATCATGAGCGCAAGTACCGCCATTCTCTTCCTTAACCATAGTAATTGGACATTTTATCGGAAATAATAGATTGACCAAAATCTTTAGATTAACTGTAAGGATTGGTCCATTAGGCTACCCTGCGAATTTTGGGAAAATTATAGCGTTTTTAATGGACCAAGCCATCATGAAGTAGGTAGGCCCTATAGGCCTATTTATTTTCACTTCATTATGTAGGCGTACTTCTCATTCTGCAAACCATGAACAAAAAAAGTTGTGTGTGTGTGCACAGTCTTGAAATAAGCCTACGGCTACTACCTCTGTTCATACTATTAGAAGAACAGTGTAAGGACGTAACTTCCTAGACCAATGAGGGAATAGGCTTCTGGAAGGTTTGAGTCGGTGCGTCTTTCTCCTCGCTTTGCTGAAAACGTAACAGTGATTTAAAACACCTTTCTTAATTCAAACATATATGATCTGACTCCATTTTCTTTGTCTGACTCCACTCTCTTAGGAACACAGCCATAGGTCCTAGCTTTTTAATGTATATAAGTACCGGGTTTTGTAGGCTGATCTCCAACTCATTCTTTTGTACACCTATCGTCTGTATATGAATTCCTCCCCTACTTTTTAGTAACCAGCTTGCCTTGGAATAGTGTCGCTTAGGATAATGCCACGGCCGATTGACACACCCACGGCACAGGCAGAAACTATTCTGGATCTAACTCAGAGGTCTTACAGCTCCGTTCCGTTACTTTGCAGCTTGTTAGTTCGACTTGGTTCAGGGACGGGTGCCCGGCTGAGGTAACGATCCCGTATAACCATTCGATCCAGTGCAGAGGCTGGTCGGCAAACCACCGCTATGTAATACAATTAAGAGTTCGCTGTAGCGTGTCTAGTCCAGTTGAGGATAGCCAGTTCCCCCAAAGTTTTACGCTTGTGGCTACTTGGGGCTAGAAACTACCTCTAGCCTGACATCTGTGGAAACACTGGAACCTAAGATACTTTTCTAGTTAAGAATTTCGGAAGGGGCACAGTGGGTCAGAATTACCAATTTATTACAACAGGTACAAGTGCCCTACTACAGTCTACAAATTCAACAAGTCTAAAATGAAGAGTATAAGTTTCTAAAACACCACGTGAAACATCAAACACTTAGAGAACATGAACATACATGGCTGCTTAGAAGTGGCTACTCACACGGATGTGAGGGAGATCTGGAGACAGAATGCTCCAAGTTCTTTGAATGCCTTACCCTTAAGTACACATTTTAGTCCTGCATCTGGCCTAATAATTACCCCCAAAGATACGAGGTTTCTCAAGAGGAGAATCACACATTAACAACTAAATGGAGGGAGTTCTCACCCAAAATTGGGGTGACCCCCCTCCAAAGAGAGATACCTTTGCACCCTCACAGAGACCAGAATTATCAAGTCTCTGATATCTATGTTTTAATTAATATATACAGCTGTAGAACTGAGACCATTTTCCTACTCAGACTGAGACCGTTAAAATGAACCCAAACATGACAAAGAAATCATCTTACAATGCAATATTTCACTTTAGCACTCTTACACTCATTTCTCTGCCCCTAGTTTCACCCCGGCCTGGAAAAGCACAGAGAGAGAACCAGACACATAGGTTTGAGATAAGAGTCTCAGCAGGGGGTGGGAAGATCAACAATTGGGACAGTGCATCTCTGGAATGTTTGTTGGGGCCACCATAAACCAACACCCAGGCCCCACCAAATGAGAAGTTACTAGAGGAAGAATGCCATCTGTGATTTTCCACTGCAAAGATCCATTTCTGCCTTACAAGAGTTAGAACCTGACGTGGAGCTAGGTTCTTTTCCACATCAAAGACAGTTTTTATAAATATCGAATTTGCCTTGGATTTTAGAGTACGGACATTCAAAATCAAACCTGTGCGTACAAAAGTTTTATAAACAAGGCCCCTGACCTACATTATATAACTGATATATAAGGGTGGACAGACAACAAATAATAATTGATAACTAGTACATAACAAAATGCTGAGATATCTGGACTTGACAGTTTACCTGTGTTCACAGTAATTATACACTTTGGAAGCTGAGAGAAGAGATGGGCATCAAACTGAAGAATGGAAGTTGTTGGTCAGTTAAAGATAAAGGACCATTTGTTTTGATATTCTAACTTACAAGAAGCTTTTGTTTGTTTGTCTGTTTGTCTGTGTGTGTGTGTGTGTGTGTGTGTGTGTGTGTGTGTGTGTGTAGATCGAGATCATCGGTAAGAAAGTGACACCGGCCCGGATTCCCTTCACCCCTCCTGCTGGAATGACCCGCATCTCCATCAATGAGCCTCCAACCAAGAAGGCCAAAGTCTGACGGGCTCCACACCGACTCTACTCAAAGTCTGACGGGCTCCACACCGACTCTACTCTTACAGGGCCACACAACTCTGACGGGCTCCACACCGACTCTACTCTTACAGGGCCAAAGTCTGACGAGCTCCACACCGACTCTACTCTTACAGGGCCACACAACTCTGCATTAGAGCTGTAATCGCTCATGTTGTACAGTAGTACATAAACACACCAGCTAAAGACTCTTGAAATACCCCTACAGACCTCATCTCCTAGCTTTAAACTAGCATTTCTCCCATTTAAAACAGGCCACTGTTGAAACACAGATTTTTATTCCAGGTTAGTGGTGAGTGATGTATTCATCAACAAACACCATCCAATCATAAGTATGAGGAATAGAAACCATGTATTACTTGCCTGGGGTGGCAATCCTTGGGTCAGAATACGGTTAGTCTAGTCTACATGTCAAGTTCTAGTTGAGATTTATAACACTCAATACTAATCGCATAGAATTAACTCCAATGTCTGCCTTGTCTAAGAACACCGATTTGTCATCGTGTGTGTGTGCGTGCATGGTTTTGTTCTTTTTTTAATGAAATCTTTTATATGGCATGGATTTTATGAGAATGCACAAATTAAAGATTGTAATACTGGACCAATCAGATGAAATGTCATTAAACATGTTGCATCTTGTTCATAGCTTTATTTGTATTCATATCCATATTTTACAAACTCTTTATAAAGCAGCTACAATGATAATTTCATACTCTCACTATGAGAGCATTTATTAAACTTAAATGAACTTAAGCGTGAGAAAATGAACAAATGAAATATGTATCCTGTGCAGATCTGAATAGTGACACAAGCCTGTGTTTGCAGTCCTTCTCTTTTGGTCCTTTCCCCAAGATTATGTATGGATTATGTGTGGATTAAGTGATTGTAGTAGTTATTAGATATAACTGCAAAGGAGATGGGATGGATAAACATCTGAAGTAGTAAGGTTTATTCGGGTGTAGCAGCCTTCCTCTTTTCCAGAAGATTCTTCAGGAAGAATTCACCTGGAATATGGAGGAGTTTATAAGTTTAACCTAGAGCTAGTTTATGGTTGGGACATGGTAGATATTTGAGTTCATTACACAAAAGGAAGGTAGGCAAGTTAGCGTGATGTTCCCATATGTGTCATTGGATAAGATGTTGGTAATGTGTAAGATCATATTACTTCCTTTTTATAAAGTGTTTGCTTCCTACCTGCTTTATAAGAAGAACGCACAAGCGGACCACTAGCTGTGTAGACAAAGCCCAATTCTTTCCCCACCTTTTCCCAGTGGGCAAAACGCTCTGGAGTGACATACTCCTGCACCTGTACACACACACACACACACACAAACAGACACAGGTAAACATGATGTCATTAACGTTACACTGGATCTCAAACAAATCCACACATGTAGAGATCAAGATTGAGTTTGGACTAAAACCAAGGCTGACCTTCAGGTGGCGTTTAGTTGGCTGCATATACTGACCCAGAGTCAGACAGTCTACTCCATTGTCACGCAACTCTGAAACACACAAACACACATTACTCTGAGTGAGTCACACAAAGCTGGTTAGGTTTCTCAACAGTGCAGCCCATACATCTTCTCCTCCTCAAGTCATATTATGATGTATAATCAAACCTGCATTAATCGTCTATGAATAGACACATGGTCATAGATGAATGCATGTCAGTGTGTGCGCGTGTGTGTGTGTGTGTGTGTTCCTTCTCTTCTCGCTACCTTTCATGGTTGAGTATATCTGTGCATCAGTCTCCCCCAGTCCCAGCATGATGGAGGTCTTAGTGAGGATAGTGGTATTCACTGCCTTGGCATGGCGTAGGACAGCCAGAGACTGGTCAATGTTGGCCCGAGGGTCACGTACAAACCTGAAGCCAAAATGATATTACAGGAGGGAGTCACACACACACACACACACACACACGTTGCAGGCTTCCATAGCACCAGCATTCTCTGTAACTGATATTTTTTTATCAAAAATCTGTATTTTCTTCCTACTCCTGTTAAAGACTAGTGAAGGTGGAGGCAGAACGTAAAATGGGAAATGTTAATAATTTTGTGAGCAACAGGATCTAATCAATAATCAAGAACAACCACAGACTTATGTGGGCGAGGCGGTTAAGTGTATGCTTGGTAGTCTTTCTGCCCCCTGCTGTTGAGAAATCATATTACTCCAAAAAACAAAGCAGGACTTTGACCTCATGTACACAGAAGGCCAAAAGACGCCCCCTTGTGGAGGCTAAGTATTGTCCTTTTGTAGCAGAATTATGACATCATTTTATTCATAAGAAATAGAAACAAAAATAAAAGTCCCCATTTTCCTACAGTTCAGTGCCTCATGGGTATGGACATATATTGTGTCTGAAAGCAGGTCATGCTAACAATCCCCTCAATCGAAATCGCTTCATTCAACAGGACATTCATATTTACATTTACTCACTTAGCTGACACTTACAGTACAGTACAGATATATATGTGTATATATATATATATATCAGTTACTGTTCTCCCTGAGTAATGAACTCATGAACTCAGTGTTGTTAGCACCATGTTCTACTCGTTGAGTAACAGGACGACGAGTGCATCATGCTATGAACAGAAAAACCTAGATTTTCACAGAAGTATGTATTACCATGCCAAACACCGTGTGTGAGAATACATTGGAAGCATAAAAATGAATGCATTGAATGCGAGTCACACAAATATATTGAATGGATGTGGAGCATTCTGGTCTGTTTTTGTTTGTGACAGAACTAGCTTTCATGTCTACTCTGATCTTTGAGATCACTGCAGCTGTGAATACTTAGAAAGGTGATTGGCTGTGTAGGCCCCTAAACCCCCGCCTCCTTGTCAATAACCAGTATGTACACTGTGGGTTTGTGTGTTTGTGGGAGGGGAGGGGAAGCTTTCTGTGAGATTGTGAGACAGGTGTGGGGGTACCTACTTCTGCAACTCTCGCACGGTCTCCACATTATGGGCGTACACATCCAGCCCTGACAGGGCGAGCTTCTCCACAGCACTCAAGTCTCCACGGAAATCAGGAGTCAGGCATTCCACCAATAGGGTCGGGCTCCTGCCACAACAATAGAGCAACACACACTCAGTGCGGTCCAGCGCGTCAGTGAGGAATGGGGCTATTCATGAGTTCAAAACAATACGATGGAGATCTAATGACCTAACCAACAGTGCATCATTTTCATGGCTGCTCTGACTCCTTCGCAGAGTCACCTGAACGACTACAGGGGCTGTCTCAGCTCCTTTGCTTCTTATAGCTAAGAATGGATATAGATCATTAACCCCTTACCTCTGCTTCAGGTTTATCACTGTTTGGGCAAAATGTTCTGCCCCTCCATCAAGTAAGTCTGTAATACACAAACACAAAGTTCACCTCATTTTCACCACAACCTTATTGGCATCATGCCACCAGACTTTAGGAGATACAGAACATTAAGTGCCTGAGATCTGATTCCCACAATATCATTGCTGCTATGGGTAGTTTTCCTTTTAGGTGTGATAAGATTGATTTACTGTTCCTTTGCGACATGAGCTACAAAGATAGACCAGTGACTTCCAGTGTAATTTGGATTGATACCATATTAGCTAAGCCCCTTGCTAGATTAGAATATATGGAGAAAAAACCCAGAAGAGTGCCTCTCCATCTTACCATCCCGGTCCACTGAGGTCAAGACTACATAGTCCAGCCCCCAGGCAGCGATGGCTGTTGCTGTATTCACGGGCTCATTGGGGTCCAGTGGGGGAGGCTTGCGTGCGGTCTTCACAGAACAAAATCGGCATCCTCGCGTGCATGTGTCCCCCATCAACTAAAGAGGGAGAGCAGTTTAGCCTCTAAAACTAGAGGTTATATCTGTGGAATAAGTGCTAATTTATATATAGTAAGTAGTAACAAGATCACACAGTGAGATGCAGTACGAGTTTCTTTTTTTGTTTTATTTTGTAGTGGTTACTGACTCTCTTACTGACCATGATTGTGGCAGTAGCTGTACCATGCTCTCCTCCTCCCCAGCATTCCCCAATGTTTGGACATCTCGCCTCCTCACACACCTTTAAAAGTCAAACACACACACACCAATTTTTTATTTTAAATAATTGAAGCTTTTCCTACTTGACATGCTGTTTTTTAAAAGGTCAGCTTCTATGAATAACACTTGCTGGTCTGCAATCATGTATTTCACTATAATAATTTGTATTCCACTGTACTCTTCTTAGATTGAAATTCATCTAATAACACATTTATCCTAGTTTATGGATTTAAATGGAGACCTCGATCAATTGTGATGTTAGCATTTGGCAAAATAGATTGATGATGATGATGATGATGATGATGATGATGATGAATAATTAAATCAAATGTAGACCTGTGTCCTTGTAGGTACAAATTGCAACATCCCTAATGGTTATTTGTTGCCTCTTCCAATGACAAGTCCATACAATAGAATCACTGTTTGGTCTTAAAGTCCTTCATTTCTGATGCATAACGGTACATAACGACAGGTCCGTTTAAGTCCAGCAAGAGGTGATGCTGCTGTGTCATCAATAATTGACGTATCTTCAAAGTGATGCATGAGTGAGCAAACACATCTGTCCTTCCCCGTTTCCTTCATGTTTATATTAGAAGGAGGGGTTAGGACGTAAGAAGGAAGGAAGTTAGGAAGGAAGAAAGGAAGGATAAATAAAGGAAATAAGAATCACCCTGTGTCTGTATCCTCCACTCTGCACTCTGTGCCTTACCGTATGCAAATTCAGGTCTCTCAGTGTGTTCTTGAGTTTGTTGAAGTTTTTGCCAATAGGGATCTCTGTCTTCAGCCAGGGGGGCAGTCTCAGCCTAGTAGAGAACAGCAATGTTCAATCACATATAGTACCAGCATGCTAAACAGTTCCCAGCCAGGATCATACAGAAAACAGCACAGGCCCTTTGTACCTTGACAGTGACTGAAACGCGATAGGACAAAAGTATCTTAACATTAGTAGGACTTATCTGAAGGATAAGCTCTGGTCAGAAGGCCTTATCTGAAGAAGCGGCACTCAGAAGTTTAGGCATTCAAAACATTTCCTCGTGACTTAATCAGTGTTAGCTAACAAATGCACAAGCGTTCATTGACCAATGGCTTTACACCAGGCAAACCAAAACATACAGTATTCGTTTCATAGTTCAACCATCTCAATAACTTTGACTGTCTACTAAGTTAACTAAAAGCTCAGCTCACCTCTCTCCTTTCTGGCGCTTCAAGTTGCCACGGTACTCTTCCCATTGGTCCTTGTCTGAAAGTTCACCTGAGATAAAGTCCTGTAGATCAGGCCCGTCTTCACTTAATTCCTTCTTGCGATCCTTCGTCGTGGGAGCCGCCTTCGCGGCAGTGGTCAAGCCACTAGTGTAAATCTGCAGCCAGTAAAGCAATCAAACCCTGAAATATGAACTACTTAAGGAGCAGAATCTTTACTCCGTTCTTTCACACACCAAAACCAGTGTAGCGAACAGTGCCAAAGTACCAACGTTGCCTCTTACTATGAATACATTACAAATATGCGAAGAAATGCAGTTCAATAAAATCTTAAATAGCCCCTCAGCCAACCGAGCTAACGGACTGGCTAACAAGTTAATTTAGGATACAGCTGACCAGGAGACTAACGTTAGCCTCAACGTTAACGTTTGCACCAACACCAGTTGGCCGGGCAATGATTAGAACGGCCACACACTGAAGAGAAACTTACATGTGACGCATCGATACATCTAGACTGGAGAAAAAGATGATTACATGTGAAACGACCAGCGACAACACAACTTTGTTTTAACAACGCCATGACTAAATGGTGGCCCCAACCTTCCGTCAATGACAACACATATCGTTTATCGATTGCTTCGCCCTGCCAGACAACAAGAATTTCAACGTTTACAAAAACGTTCGACATTTGAAAACCGTCATAATACCACAACCCAAACTACATATTTTCAAAGATGTTCTTAAAAAATTGAACTCTGACAGATTTAAAAACGTTTGGATTAATTGTTTCGGTAATCACATTGTCTTCCCTGCCAAACAACTAGTGACGTAAATGTTCTGGGACTCTACATTTGACCGATGACGTCCTTCCGCCTTCCTTTCCTCCTTTATCGGCGAGGTAAGAACATGGCGCTCACTTTTCAGTTGCAATTTTAATCTACAGTAATCCGCTCTCTGTAGCCATCATTAGAAATAAACAATCCCAATTTAAGTGTTATTAAAAGTTTTTTCTTAGCATAACCCAATATTGTCCTGGAAATAGCTGATATGACCCCATGAAGTTAGGGTTGCTGATCTGGTGTCGTTAGCATCCCTTCCTCGGAGCTCGGCCCTGCGTTCTGCTAAATGAATATACTGCTATATGTACCTAATGTTTTGCTGGATCATCCGTATGACCAATCATGTTTATTTGAGAAGTTGGGAAATCTACGTTATTTACGCTACCTGTACATGTCTATGCCCTTGGAGATAGCTGTTGGTTAATGTTAGTAGGATGCTAACGTTAAATAGCTAATGAAGTAGTTACGTGAGTTGCTGTCTGGGGCTTGCCCAGCTGTCCTGCAAGCTCGGGTAATACTTACGTTGGATGTTGTCTTAAATTTATTTTCAATGTTTGTGTGTTTTACAGAATGAAGACCATTCTCAGTAACCAGTCGGTCGACATCCCCAGCAATGGTATGCTAACTGTTGTACTTCAGGATGATCAGACACTACTTACTGTTTTGGCTGCTACATTTGAAAATGTTTCTAGATTGCTTTTGGTCCTGATGTTATGTGTTATGTGAATTGGCAGTGGAGATTTCACTGAAGGGGCGGACTGTCATTGTCAAAGGCCCCAGAGGTACCCTGCGCCGGGAGTTCAACCACATTAACCTGGAGCTTAGTCTGCTTGGCAAGAAGCAGAAGAAGGTATGTAACTGTGTTAATATACCTTAAAATTGTGTGATGCTCATTAGCTGTCCAGCTATAACAAATGTTGCTCTAATAAAGGCTTAAACTAATAGATCAGCAGCCAAGTACTTGAAATAATCTCTTGGATGTGTGGTATAGCTTCGTGTGGACAAATGGTGGGGAAACAGGAAGGAGCTGGCCACAGTCCGCACCATCTGCAGCCATGTCCAGAACATGATCAAGGGAGTGACCCTGGTAAGTGGGGTTATATATACATCAACATTTACATATTATAATAGGCAACCTGTTTTGTAATCCTCTAAGGCTGAACTGATATGAATTCTGTAGATGTCGAGTCAAATTTTGATATTCAGAAATGTAAATCCAGTGTGTCTCTTGCAGGGTTTCCGGTACAAGATGCGCTCGGTCTATGCCCATTTCCCCATTAATGTGGTGATGCAGGAGAATGGAACTCTTGTGGAGATCAGGAACTTCCTTGGGGAGAAGTACATCAGGCGAGTGCGCATGAGGGGAGGTAAGTCGTGTGCTTGCATGAGGCTTTTTGTGTCCACGCTTCAGTGGATAGTCTAAAAAACATTCATGGCCATTCCTTTTGTGTCTGTGGCAAACAGTCATGGGATGGGTACAAAGCGTTTCCATCTAATGCTTTGTGCTGTATGGTATGGGCACTTCAAAAAAAAAAATCAGAAGCTGTAGAGTCAAGTGGCCATGCAAATTGGCAGTTCTAAAGGGGTTATTCTCAGAGCATTGCATTAACTCAAATGACAGTATAAGTTGGTGCTTGAAGCTGGGTCTTCCCAGTATGTTTGAAGCAGCACTTGTCCCCTGCTCATGGGGCCCATCTCCTCTGCATGTGGTCATCGTCCTGCTATGCATAGTTGACCTATCTCATCAGTGGCACCCTTGATTAGCTGAACATACCTGGTTTAGCTTGTTTTCAGAAGCATTTCAATGACTGCTTTCTGTTGAGTGTCCTGGGTGCTGGGCTAGATTAAAGATTCCACTGCAGGAATGGGATTTCATCATCATTATTATTTATTCAGGGAGAATTGACTGAGCACGGGGCTCTTTTGCAGCAATGCCCTGATTGAGGGTACATTTAAGAGCTCCCTGATCGATGTTGCCAGAATCAAACCATGTAGTCACCTCAACCTACAACCAAGTTAAATAAGTTGCAGAGTTGGAACAGATGTTGATTAGATCAGATCTTGAAAACATTGGGTTAATCTAGGTTAGCATCACTCTACTGGTGCTGCTTGAAGGTTGCTTCCCTGTTTTGAGTCCCTTTCATGCATGAGCTGATTGAGCTGGACAAGGGCAGCCACACTTAAGCTGTGCCTGTTTCATATTTATCAGTTGCATAATAGGAATGAGAATTATGCTATTGTCCTACAGTGCTTGTATATGCTGGGTGTGCGTGGACTGTTTAACTGTTCAGCTAGACTTGTACAGTTTAAGAATGGTTCAGGCCAGCTATTATGAACCCTTCTGCCTCTAATGGTCTTCCACTGAAATTGGAGTTTGGAATACTAGAAAAAGGAAACTCCCTGCAGTGGTTGATGGATCTGACTGTTTGTTTAATACCTTCTCCTCCACCTGCTTCCTCCTCTAGGAGTGTCTTGCGCCCTCTCTGCTGCCCAGAAAGACGAGCTCATTCTGGAGGGTAATGATATCGAGCTGGTATCGAACTCGGGTGAGTTACTTGCTTATCCACAAAACCTACACGGACAACCTCTGACCGTTTGAGAAAGCGAACCTCCTGTGTGGATGGGTTTGTTTATAGCAGCTTCAGCTGTGTTCTAGCAGGCGGCCATTCTAGAAAATGTCCCATCCCATCCTCCCATGTCTGATTCTCTTCACTATAACATCATTATCCAGTATGGGAAATGGGAATATTTTGCTAGACCTAACAGTATGTGTGTGGACATCACTATTTTGTTTCCCTGTGCAAACCCCTATGTTAATGTTCTGTATGATGTGAAGGATTCAAATGTATGTATAACAAACTTGGATGTGTTCTCAATCCCCCTCTGACCAACATGACTTTAACCTGGTTGTGGCGGCTGCTCCTGGGTACGGGTAACCCCTAGAGTGTGTGGGTAACCGACTAAGTGGTTAACAGCACAGTGTGTGTGTTTGTTTCAGCGGCTCTAATTCAGCAGTCTACTTCAGTCAAGAACAAAGACATCAGGAAGTTCCTGGACGGAATTTACGTTTCGGAGAAGGGCACAGTAGTGGAGCCTGAGCAATAAGCCCTTAGAGGTTAGAATGGCCTCCGTGAGGAACATGGGCCCAGCCTACTCGTCTTTGGGCTGCCCTTTCATCTGCGTTTTTCCGTCTGCATTGTTGTCTTTCCTCGTCTCGTTTTCCTCATCTTGTTTTTCCTACTTGGATCAATTATTTGTTCTTTTGATGCGAGATCTGTTCTTCCTACCTTGGAGTTTTTTTCTTCTACCTATGGCAAGGCCATGGTGTCTGCTTCTGGATACTTCCATGCACGCTCTGATTTCATTTTAAGTTTTGTCTGTTTTAAGTTTGACTAACCTGCATGAGCCCTGTCCGTCACCTTTTCTCTCCTTAATAACAATCACACCTTTCAGCTCTGTCTTCCGTGTTTGTTGCTTGATTTCCATCCTGCACTGCTCGTTTTAAAAGGGTTTTATTTTTGTCTTATTTTAATTTTCTTTTTTTGTTCTTGCCTACAGCTTCACTGATCCAGCAGGCGACTACAGTGCGCAGAAAAGACATCCGGAAGTTTCTGGACGGCATCTACGTCAGTGAGAAGACCACTGTAGTGGAGGTGCCAGAGGACTAATCTGTTATTCGTAATAAAAAATAATTTTCCAGACACCCACCCAGTGTCCTGTTAAACTTTTCT
Organism: Clupea harengus; assembly: GCF_900700415.2. NCBI lineage: Eukaryota > Metazoa > Chordata > Actinopteri > Clupeiformes > Clupeidae > Clupea > Clupea harengus. Next base: position 2,550,882 of record NC_045173.1, on the reverse strand, counting down.
GACTGAGTGACGGATGTCTACAGGTACCCAAATGCCTTCACCCTTTACAGCAGCAATGAGGAGTTCTGTTCCAAAACTAGCACGCTAACTACCTAAAAACCTTGCAAACACCGCCAAAAGGCCCAGCTGACACTGATAGAACCTTGCCAACACACTAACTGGTGTCTTTTGGCAGTATAGCTGGCAGTGTCATGCTGTAAAAGCTTTTCCTCCATTGTGTTCAGCCGGTAAACACAGAACTACATATTGCATATCCTGGATGGCTAGTTGGAAAGACACAGGTGTTAATCTGTCCTTCACATGACCATATGCTTTCAAAATGAATTTGAGGATGGTACCAAAACTAGTTGCCTATAAAACCATACCTCAAAAAGTGTAAAATTGTTGCATAGTGTTACTTAAAAGGATTTGGGAAGTGTTTTAATGAAGTACCGGTATTACTTTAGCTGGTCTTCATAGGGTTGTGTGATCGGGGATTACTGTTGGTTATAGTCTACAAATGCTGCATAGAAAAACTTGATTTTGAAACAAAGCAAAGATTCTGAGGTCAAGTAGGTAGCGATTTACATTTGTGTTGCGTTTTAAAATACCTGAATGAGAAATGAACTAAAAGGAATTATTCCTTGGCCATAACAATACGTCTATGTTGAGGAATGATGGAATGGAATGTGATTCTGCTCAGCATCTTAAAGTGCAGTCCTATTGTGGTAGTGAGGGATGTTTAATAGCCTGATATGCGCTCAACAGCCGATTTCCAGAATTGAGGACTGCAACTTTTAACTCTCGGATGTATTATGGACTTAAATAAATGAAAAATATGAGGAGACTAAGGCTTTACATCTATTTATTTCTCAAAAATAGCACCTTTAGATGAATTTTGTTCATGTGGATCTTTTTCTTCAAGTGATTCCTCTCTACACCTGCAGCAGAAGAGTGTTGATAGAGCCCAAGACAGGCAGAATGGTCTATCAGTGACTGTATCCACAACACCTGCGTAGCCACATAATAGTGTTGCATTTAACTTTGGACAGTAATTGTCAGTGCCAGAGAACACTGCTAGAACCGTTCATTAGAATAATAGTTATAGTTATTGCATCATGCTGTGTCTTTAAAAAAAATAGAAAACATACCTTCTGGACATATTTTGTTTTTAGTCTGTGGAATAAATGACAAAATTGGTGGAGTCAGGGATGTGGGTAGGAGAATGGTTATATAGAACAAATGCACCCCCTTCTATCCATGTCCTCACTTTCCAGCTAAATACGTTTTTTTTATTTTTTTTTATTCTCATCCCATTTGTGAGTATAGTTGCTGAGACCACTATTCTACCCAGGGCACAAACTAGATTGATCACTAACTTGGATTTTCCCCACTTTTTTTTGTATTAATGTTCTGAATCTCAGTTGCTGACTTGAATATTTTAATGTCTTGTCATTTAGACACGAACAAAGGGACGAGACACTGGACACTACAAGTCATTTACCATTTTAAACACACTGTCTTCACATTTCAGTGTTTTGGCTTGTACATCCACAGTATCCTCCATAGACTGAAAATACAAAGGGATAGAAATCGGGGCTGATTGTTTGAAAATATCTGATTGCTGGTTCTTGACAAATTATTCTTAAATTGTCACACAGTCCAAAATATATTAACTTTTTTCTTTTCTTTTTCCGTTAAACATACTTTAGTTATGTATTGACACTTTACAGCCCATGTTGACATTTCTAATGGAGCTTTAGTTTGAAGAAATGGATAAAAATTCCGATTGAAATATTTGTAACAATTGCTTCACGTTGAATCTGCGATATTGCCATTCACTCACATAGTAGAAATGATTAAGAAAGTATTTCTCTGCCAAATCCATTTTCTCACCTCAAAAGATTTTTGCTGAAAGGTGCTTAAGGAGTGGTCACTAGTCTGACTCGAAAGCTCATAGGGAGTCTGACCGCTCTCCTTCAGTGTGAAAGCACGGCCACCTGGAGGTACAGACACTGACGTAGAGCTGCTCTGTGCTGAGGTTGTACTGGCTGAACCCTGGTCTGAGCAAGATCCATCCAGTGATCCGTTCTCAGACACCCCGATGTACTCGCGCTGATGACAGTGTCTGCCATCTTCGTTCCTGCATAGCTTTAAAAGCCCAGTGTCTGCTTCAAGAGACTGAGCACTGAGAGTTGTTGTAGAGTCTAGACCATCTGAAGTGCAAGGGCTCCTGCAGGCTGTCGGAGTCCCACCCATCTGGAGTGCGGAAGTGTACCCCTCTAGGTCATCGTCATAGATGATTGGATCTTCATGGACAGCCTCAGTTGTGACTGCACTGTCCTCAGACGACAAATCTGTAAAATTACAACTTTCAGTCCCAAGATCATGTTCTTATGTATTGAAATAAGTAAATATGTATAGTCTGCATTTGTCAGATTGATTTAAAGATGCAGTCTGCGATGTTGTTGATATTATGAACACAGCAGCCAATGAAACTACAGCCCTCCTTTCCATGCTCCCGAAGCACCCTGTTGATTGGCTAGGATTGTTTATGGCTCAGTCCGAGCCACTATGTTTGTTTCCCATTTACAGAACTGTGTACAAACAACTGAGTTCAGCAAAGACTGAATTGACATGTAGAGGACTGTGAGGAGCAATTTGTTGAATTTGACAAAAAAGAATATGGGATTAGAATAGCAGACTGCACCTTTAAATGAAAAGATACCTTTTCCAATGGCGTTATTGGCACTCTGCTGAGTTTCAGAGGTGCTAGAGAGCATGTCAGCCACCCTACTGATCAACACTTCAGACAGGGCCTCAAGTGCCTCCTCCTCCTCCTCTGACATGGTGTTGGAGACAGCTGGCCTGCTCTCAAGGCTCCGCTCCATTGAGCTATTGAATGGTATCTTGTGGGGCAATCCTAAGAATGACTCGAGGAGATTTTTCACTGCGTATACAATGAAGTTGAAAAGCAAGTCAGAAAGAAACTCAAGGTTCCTTTTGGCAGCCAAATCTGGAGGCATCATTGTCCACCAGCTTTGGGATAAGTACATGCTTCCCAAGCGAGAATCGAGGAGCATCTGGTAAATGTGACGGATCAGCTCTCTAGCGTTGACACGAATTCGGCTACAGAAGAGCAGATTGCTTTTCCTGTGGCTAGCAAGTGGTGGGTCACACGGTGTAGATTGTCCAGAGTAGGCGAGGCCGCTCTCATCTGAGTCTTCTGGTTCCTTCCTGTTGGTCCTTGTCATGCAGACTAGGGCATTAAATATGTTAGCGGCATTGACCACTACCATATGATTCACTGCACTGGACATACAGCCATCCCCTAGGCCTAGCCACTGATGATGGAGGTCCTTCTGGGTGTACCTTTTGTACAGGTCATTTGTGATGGCCTGGTACAAGTCCACAGCTGGGAGAACCACATCTCTGGATGCAATAATTACCCAATCAATGATCTTTTTGGACATTTGAAGGAGCTCCAGGTTGGTGATGTCCTAAATGAAAATTCAAGTAGAATAGTTGAGGTGGAGCTATAAAATGCTGTAGCATGTTAAAGCTAAATCATTATGCTGTCTCAGATTTTAAAAAAAGTAGCATAAAGAGGACAGAACTGCTCACCTTCATCTTTAGAATCTTCTTCAGATTTATTCTCTGCCTGGAAGCAACACACAAATGTTCAGTGAGTGGTGCCTTCTTTGTGCATTCTCTAAAGTTTACATTCTTCAAGTGTGGACAAAACCTCACATTTGAGAGAGTTGCTCCAGAAAGGCGAATGACTCGGCTGGGAACTTTCTAATAAGCTGTGGAGATAAGTAGTCCCTGGCCACTTCACTGTGGGCCTCATCATATGATGGCTGCTTTACAAACTTTTTCACAGTAGCAGGGCCATCTGATGCCAAACGAATATTCTTGCCACCTTTTTTGGAAAGGTTTCCTGCGACCATTGTGGTAAAGTATTTCAAAGTTAGAAACAGAATGAGGAATAGCATAATATGAACTGAAGTGTCATTTCAAACTTACTTGAGTGTTCAATGGGTGGCAAATACCTTGGCACATGACGCTTGACTGGAGGAAGGATTTCTGTAAAAAGAAAACAGATCTAGTAGCCATGTTTTTCTTTTTCTCTTTTCTGCCAATAAATGTAGTGTATGCTTGCGAGTTTAGGTCTGCATGTTGTACTGAGATGGATACTGTGAAATAATTCAACTCACTCTTGTAGGTCTTGCTGAAGGGGATAACACTCTTTCTCTTGGTTTCCACATGTGCGACTTTATTGGATTCAGTTCGAGTTGATAAAAGGAACCCTCCCTACAAAGCATATTGACGTAAAAATCAATGTATTGATCCGTATAATAACAACACTAGTAACAATATGAAATACATCAACTGTAAGGTTCTGCTGATTATTTACAAAGCACTGCTGTGCCTGTCACCACATTATATTTCAGAGCTCTTCCACCCCTATATTCCTCTCTTAATCAAAGTATACTGACTGTTCCAGAATACAGATTCAAATCCAAAGGTAACTACCATTAATTTGCCGTTTTGGCTCTTAAACTCTGGAACAGCCTTCCCCTCAATATTTGATCTGAGTTCTTGATAATTATTATCACAGCCATGCTGCAACCAATTCTTATCAACAGGTTATGCATAATTTGTAACAATATTGTGACTGTAAAATTCTTCTTTTTAGACAGTCCTCTGTACTATACAATGGTGATTAGGTTTTGGACTAAATATATCTGCTAAAATATATGGTTTTAAACAAGTCAGTGCCTATTGTGCCTGAGGGACATTATTACTAAATAATCACAGGTTTATTGTTATAGACAGTTATAATCGAATATGAGACTTACACTTTGAATTTTTTTCTTCTTAGACTTCTTGTTGGATTTGGAGTCCATTGTTCCTGTCAACGTAGGCTGCTAATAAAATATCAATGCAAAAGTATTAAGGTAATGTAATCAATTGGCTCGTTATCAATTAAAACAAACAGTAGATTAATTGTGGGACTAACATTAATGTAGGCCTAGCCTACTTGAGGAGCACTTATTTCGTCACATTAAATGGCATCCTTCGTTGGTAAGCGTCGTCGTACTGACGGGATAGTGCGAAATCTTGTCAGGATAAACCAGAGTATGCTTGCGTCACTACAATTGTGCTCGCGTGATTGACACCTGTCAACACATGACGTCATACAGGGAGTTGCTATGCATCGACATTTTTGGGGAAACCTTATACTTTGTACAAGGTAACATAGCTGATGGTAGTAGCCTACTTTTCTTTTGTGAAAATAATCATGTTAGGGTAGACTCGTAAAATAACTTTATATTCACAAGAGAAGACCCAATTTTGTTTATTTCACAATCATTGTGGCACCACTCATGGAAATCCTCTAAGAATAACAAGAAAAAGTCAAAGAGGACTCTAATTTACTGTAATTTTTTAGAATTGGCGTTCTTTTTTAGGCCAATAGGTGCATGAGCTTGAAAACAATGACTGTAAAAAACACTTTTTTTCAGTGATTAGCTGAAAATGCACAGCAGTGTTTATCTTAACTAGGTTAGCTTTATCGGGAAGATAAATTGACTGTGAAAATCAGTTTACTGATTTCACATTGAAGACCATAAGATGCCCGTGACACTAAATATGAGTTCAGGGAAAGGATGAAGGATTTCTATTATTTTCACAGGCACAACCACTCTAGGTTGAGGTTATACCCTGCGTCATCACACGGCGCCCATGCGAATCATACTTGGCGCCAAAGAAGCCATAACGAAATTGTTGTTTAGTTGTCAGTCCATAATAAACTAGAAACCTATGTTATTTCTTTGATCATGGTGAGTGCTTTCTTTAATGCATGCTACATTAAAGTAGGGTTCTTATAATAATTTAACTAAAAACGTCACGCTGTAATCGGATTCCTGTGGCATGCTCTCATAGTTCTTAGCTAGCGCACTCGAAAGTTAAGGCTGTTAATATACCTCTGCATTAAATTGCAAAAAGGCGGCTATATCAAACAACAACTCAGATAGTCGTATATTTAAATTGTGCTTTATATGAACTGTGTCAGGTTAAACTCACTCGCCGTGCTTTACTCCACCGTTTGCAGGTTTTTCGCTTGTTCGCTAGCAGAGAAACAAATGCTCAATTGGCAGTTTGATTATGACAGTTGTCGTATAACTAGTATTGTAATGCATGCTAGGAGCTCAGTGTAAGTCTAAATCGGTGACCAGTTGCATCAGGTCAAGTTATCGCAGAAAAGCGTTGAATAACTTTTATAACCAAAAATGACACTGGCACGATGTAATCCGATTAATTGTGTTAACTAATCGTGTGTGTTAATCATGATATCACAGTATCTGTCTTTCCACTGTCTTTCTGTGACCCTGACCTGCAGGACATTCGCAGATTTTTTGCCCCCTCAAAACCAGCTCCTCCTAAAGCCCCCTCGGACAGCGGTATCAGGACAGATGAAGAACAGAAGCTCATCAAAAAGAAATCAGTGTCCAAGGTATTTTTTGCGTCTTGCATTAAGCTAGAGCTTAAGAGTACATCGAGTATTAATGTGAAAGTTACATTCGTGTGTGTTTTTGTATGTTTTGTATTTTAGAGCTCAGAGGAGAAGCTGTCTGGAAAGAGGAAGAAGAGAGCAGTCATAGACTCTGGTACAGATTCTTCCAATTCAAACATAAGATGTCTGTGTAGTATGTGCTTCACTTTCTCCTGACACAACAGCAGTGCTTATCATAAGTTATTTAGTGCTTCACTGTATTGCCTCAGCTAGCTAAAAGGAAGTCCAGTGGGAAAACATTATCAACTGGTATATTTGGTCTGCGCTGCACAGGAGGACATCTTTGTCAGCTGCAATGTAGAGTGAACTTGCTTTCTATCTCAGACTCTGAGGAAGAGGAGAAGAAACAGAGGAAGCCAAAAAAAGAACGGCAGAAAGAGAAAGCAGACCCCCCAGTAAAGACAGAAAAAGAGAAGAAAGGACCAATCCAGTATGTGTCTGATTCAGGTGAGAGAAACTGCTCAATGTCAAAAAGCTTTGTACTGAACATGTGTGTGAGCGCCGAAGATGGAGGGAAGATATTTCCTCTAATGTGGAATGCTGTTTCTCTCTTCAGATTCAGATGATGCATTTCTCTCCTTGAAGAAGCCAGTGGAGAATGGCCTTAAGAAGGCTGGGAAAGGTGCCGAGAAGAAAACGCAAAAGGGTCTCACTAAAGATTCAGTCAAATCACCCCCCAAATCACTTGTCAAGTCCCCTACTATACCCAAGCCAAAACTCACATCTCCAGTCAGGCCCAAATTATTATCCCCACCTAAACAAACTCACACCTCAGTACTGGACTACTTTGGCTCCTGTAGTGTCCAGCGCTCGGATAAGAAGCTTGTGGCCAGTGTCAAAAGGAAAGCAGTGAGTGCTTTATGTTTCTTTTCCTCTGAGCTAGGCTGGCAGAAGTGTGGGGAGAACTGTAGACAATATGTGTTACCACAGGGCATAATTCCTTGAAAGAATCTTAATGTAGGTATGATGCGACATTTAAAATATACTGCACTGGATAGAACCTCCACTGATCATTCCAAGGCTTGTCAGTCTGTCAGTGTTATACTTAAAATGTGCCACTCTGCATTCTTTGTTATCTTTTAGCAAACTCAGGACCTAGATGAGTCTCAGAATGATGAGGTCATTGCAACGCAGCTGCAGATGGACGAGGATATGGAGGTGATAACACAATGTCACACCAACGCAATCACAAATGACACACACCCACACAAACGCACCTTCATTCTCTTTTCTCTGAATGAAGGGTACTAATAGGCATTTTGCAGTTCTTTGACAGTCCCTTTTTGTGTGTTTTATTTTTACAGTTGGAAAAACAGATTCATGAGGACGAAGAGTTTGCCCGAACTCTAGCTATGCTAGATGAGGCTCCACTTGCTAAAAAGGTCTGCACCTCTCTGTCATTGTCTGTGTATGCACATAAGTGTCTGTCAGTTTACTTGTATGTGTGTGTGTGTGTGTGTCTGTGTGACTCAGCATCTAATGTCCTTACTTTAGGCTCGTAAGGATTCTGGTGAGGGGCCCAGCTCCAGCTCCTCCATCAGTAAACTGGCGAATAGGACAGACCATGTAAGCCACAACCAGAAGCTGCCATCACCCACAAAGGCATGGAGTTTTTTTTTTGCCATATTCTGCTTCCGTAGATTCAGATATCAAATAAGAATTGACAGAATTGAAAAGCAGTGTAATGTTTCTTCTCTGCTGTTTCTGTGTGTCTGTCTGCATGTCTCATGTGTTGTGGCCCTCCTGCAGGCTCCTAAGGACTCTGGGGACAGACCCGGTCCCATCCCCTCTCCCACCAAACAGACCATCAAGATGGAAAGCCAGAACCAGAGGCAGCCCACACCCAAGACCACACCCAAGAAGGCCAGCTCCAAATTGGCCTCCTTGAAACGCAGGGATGAGGAGCAGGAGTGCATAAAAAAGGAGGAGAAGGAGGAGAAGGAGGAGAAGAAGGTTTTCTCACCCAAAAAAGAGCCCACTCACTCCGAGAGAGCATTCACGCCCAAAACAGGAGGTGCAAGTACTAGAACAGGAAGTGCTATTACACCGAAAACAGGAAGTGCTGGTACACCTGGTTCAAGCAAAGTCTCTCCTAAAAAGCCAGATGTGAGTACATAAATATGCCTAGAATTTTTATACTGTTTAGCGATAAGCTCTGTGTCATTTTCTTAACCTCCATTTTTGGTATGTCTTGTCTTCTCTGTGTGGGTGTCTTATGCCCTCTCATTCAGACCAGTCCAGAGGATTCTGAGAAACGCCGGGGAAATTCTGCTGCCTTCCGGAACTTCCTGAATAGAGACGGTCCACGTGCGCTTGGCTCCAAAGAGATCCCTGTGGTAATGCTCACTCTGTCCCAACCCACAGCTGTCACTCAAAATAAGTCATGTCCAGAGCGTGGACAGCTTGTTTTTGCTATTACGTGTCCAGCACTGTCAGCTCAGATTCATTGTGTTTGTGGCTTTAACAGGGTGCTGAGAACTGTCTGGAGGGCCTGACATTTGTGGTCACTGGTGTGCTGGAGTCCATTGAACGTGATGAGGCGAAGACTCTTATAGAACGCTATGGAGGGAAAGTGACTGGAAATATCAGCAGAAAGACCAGTTATCTAGTGTTGGGGCGGGATGGCGGAGTTTCCAAGACTGAGAAAGTATGGGCCCATTTCTCTGTTTATTTGTACTAATGTATAACCACAAGGCTCTGTTTGTATGCACCACACACTCAAGTATTCTTCTCTCTCTCTCTCTCTGTGTGTGTGTAGGCAGAAAGTCTTGGCACTCAGATCCTTGATGAAGATGGTCTACTGGAGCTAATTCGGAACAAACCTGGAAAAAAATCCAAATATGAGATTGCTGCTGAAACAGAGGTAAACACAGATGGGAATTTTTTGCAAATATACTATTCGATTCGTTCGGGAACTATTCAGCTACTATTTGACAATTTTTCGACATTTCTCATGCCCCCTCCCCCCGTTCGCACACACCATACCTGTCGAGTGTTATGTTTATCTGTAAGACTCACAGATTTCCATGGTCCTCATTGAATCAAACGGATGCCATGGATTTTTACACTCAATAGCATAGCATAATAATTACAAGTCCAATAGGCCGCTGCGCAGAAGGGACTGCACTGTGCAGCTCAATATGTCTGCGTAGCAGTTATAGCCTACTAGACAATGATGCTTCAATATTCAGCGGATCGTAGTACAGTAAAGGATTTAAAGATGAAAGTGTTTGTGGGTTAGAGTTGGATGGTACTGATTTGTCTGTGTTTTGTTTTTAGAATAAAAGCGTGAAGAGTAAGACCAAGGCCTCCCCTCGTACCCAGACCCCTAGGGCCTCTCCTCGTACCCAGACCCCGAGGACCTCTCCTCGTACCAAGACCCCTAGGACCCCACAGCACACACCCAGTCCTCGGAAGGCCCGCCAGCTAGGGGCCAAAGGTCAAAAAACGCCGGAAAAGTCAGTGGTGAAGAAGGTGCTGACCTTTGGGCAGTCGTCTGCCACAGAGGATTCTGGGAGCAGTCTGATGTGGGTGGATAAGTACCGCCCTCAAAGCCTGAAGGCTGTGATTGGTCAGCAGGGTGAGCAGAGTTGTGCATCTAAACTGCGGCGCTGGCTCCAGAGCTGGTACAGTAACCACAGTGGAGACAAACCTGCAGGTAAACACACACACACACACACACACACACACACACACACACACACACACACACACACACACACACACACACACACTTTTCATAGTCCATGCTTTCCATCTGGTATGGGGCGACAGTGGTACAGTAGGTAGAGAAGTCGTTTAGTAATCAGAAGGTTGCTAGTTCGATTCCCTGTCGAAGTGTCCTTGAGGAAGACACTGAACCCCTAATTGCTCCTGATGTGCAGTGTGCCATCAGTGTAAATGTAAAATGTGTATACATTGTAAGTCGCACATATGTAAGTCGCTTTGGATAAAAGCGTCTGCTAAATGACTAAATGAATGAATAAATTAAATGAAATGAATGGTTCTGAAGTTAGTGCGTGTGAGTTCCTGGAGGAGTGTTTTAGGATGAGTAGGTGAATGATGTTCTCTGTCTCACCCGTCTCCGCAGCGGCGCGTTTTGGTCGTTTCGGAGGTAAAGACGATGGGGCGACTCTCAAAGCAGCGTTGCTGTCAGGACCTCCTGGTGTTGGAAAAACGACCACAGCCGCTCTCGTGTGTCAGGTAAGTCCACACGCACCCACACAAATGCAGTATGTCAGAGGCACTTGTGTTTTTTTTATTCTCATTCTTGTGTTAATATTCTTATTCTTGTGTTAATATTCTGAATCATTTCACACCCGCCCATGTTTGCAGGAGTTGGGTTACAGTTATGTGGAGATGAACGCCAGCTGTGCGCGCAGTAAGAACACTCTGAAGGAGGTGATCGCCGAGTCTCTGAACAACACCAGCATCAAGAACTTCTACTCAGGTACATTTGTTTAATCGGAAGTGCGATGTGTTCATCGAGTAGACACCCAGGAGTGGAGACTTAGTAGTGAGAGAGGAGAGGAGAGGAGAGGATCATCTTTGTGTGGCACTGCAGTGCTGTAAGGCCATGTGTGATCCTGTGCTCCTGTGTTGTAGGTACATCTCAAACGGTCAGCAGGAAACATGTGCTGATCATGGATGAGGTGGATGGCATGGCGGGAAATGAAGACCGAGGGGGCATTCAGGTACTTGTCCATCTGCCCCTTTTTGACTTTTCTGTTGAAGTAGGAATTTCCATCTGGGCATTACCTAGAAGATTGCCGTCTTTGGCGTTGCGCTGCCTGATCTCACTGTTGGTCTTGTGTTTCCATCTGCAGGAGATGATTTCTTTAATAAAGACCTCCAAGATCCCCATCATCTGCATGTGTAACGACCGCAACCACCAAAAAATCCGCTCACTTGCCAACTATTGCTTTGACCTGCGTTTCCAGCGGCCACGCTTGGAGCAGATTAAGGTAATTTTACAAACACACACACACACACACGCATGCACTCACTCACTCCACAGATAACTGCATATACTCAGTACATACACACCGACCTCCTCTCCTTGTCATAAACAAACACCCGTGTGTGTACACAAACACAAACACACACACACACACACACACAGTCAGTAGTGCTGTATGTAATCTGCGGGTCAACATCAACCTAGTGATTTCTTCCCTCTGCTCAGGGTGCGATGATGTCCATTTGTTTCAAAGAAGGCGTGAAGATCCCCCCTCCAGCTCTCAATGAGATTATTTTAGCATCCAATCAGGATGTCCGACAGGTATGACTGACATGCCTCATAGTTCCATAGATGTACTTTATGGCCGTTATTCACAATGACTTAAACACGCTCGTGTATACTTGTCATTCAGAGTTGGATTCAGGCTGCACAGTGTTATTCTCTCAGTACTATTTAGTGTGTGTGGATGTCTGATATGATAATCATGGTACTTTATGGTTAAGAAATAATACTATTTTGGTAATAGTGATACAGATTGTTCATGGCAACACTCTCTTCACACGCTCATTAGGTGCTGCATAATCTCAGTATGTGGTCAGCCAAAGACAAAGTCATGACCTATGACCAGGTTAAAGCAGACGCCAACAACGCCAGGAAAGACATGAAAATGGTAAACTCATGTTTGCATTCTCTCTGTTTTCCCATACTCATACCCATTCAATATGTGTGCTTTTATGTTCTTCTAATGAATAATTATTACACAACTGATAACTGACGTTATGTACTTCCGTGTGTGCTTAAGGGGCCCTTTGATGTGTGCCGAAAAGTGTTTGCATCGGGAGACGAGGCCAAACAGATGAGTTTGATGGATAAGTCAGACCTGTTCTTCCATGACTATTCTCTGGCACCACTTTTCGTCCAGGAGAATTATGTACACGTCAGACCTGCAGCTGCAGGGTAACTTGCGCCCGCACGCACGCATCTACACACACACACACACACACATATATACACACACACATACACACACACACACACACCCTCTTTACTCAGCCATGCAGAGGTGAAGGGGTGTCCGTAACCATGACTGGTAACTGAGGAGATGATGTGTCTATTGACAGCGGTAACCTGAAGAGCCACATGGTGCTGCTGAGCAAAACTGCAGACAGCATCTGTGATGGAGACCTGGTGGACCGGCAGATCCGTTCCAAACAGACCTGGTCTCTGCTGCCCACACAGGTAACACACACACACACACACACACACACACACACACACACACACACACACACACACACACGAGTAGAGGGTCCTGCAGGGAAAGACACTCATTCATAGTATGTGTTGAGAGGTGAATTTTTGGGTTGAAAAAGCATTCTGTTCCTCCAGTTCCTCAGTGGCAAAGCTGCATCAGGTCACTGCTGTTGGGAAAGGCAGTAGGATCTGTGGTCATGTGTCCTCCTGGCTGTGTGTGTGTTTCAGGCCGTCTACGCCAGCGTGCTGCCCGGCGCGTTAATGAGCGGCTACATGAGCCAGTTCCCCACGTTCCCCAGCTGGCTGGGCAAGTTCTCCTCCACGGGGAAACACAGCCGCATCATCCAGGAGCTGGCGTCCCACATGTGCCTGAGGTCAGCATCAGTGTGCTCAGTAGCTCTACTCACTCCAGCAGTACTGGGGGGGGATTCAAGTATGTGCTTTAGTGACACACCTGGGGAAGTGAACCTCCTAAAAGAAGAGCCCTGTGGCTTTGTTTTTACAGGAGAGTGAAGCCGTAGGGCTCCTATATTAGGAGGTTTACCTTTTTAATCAGAGTTCCTTTACCCAGGTTTGTCACTAAAGCACAGACTTGAACCGCCCCCCCTGGAGAATAGTCAGTTTAGCGTCATCAACCTCAGTATGAAAATGCAGCTGTTTTTGCTGGCTCTTTTACCATTTCTGGATTCTATAATACAGTATTCTATAATAGAATGTTTATTGTCATGCTTTACTTCTACGCATTTATATGAACTCAAGCAATGCAGTAATTGAACTTCTTTGAAATGTTCTGAATGTGTGTGTGTGTGTGTGTGTGTGTGTGTGTGTGTGTGTGTGTGTGTGTGTGTGTGTGTGTGTGTGTGTGTGTGTGTGTGTGTGTGTGTGTGTGTGTGTGTGTGTGTGTGTGTGTGTGCAGGACCCTGAGCAGTAAGCAGGCGGTGAATCTGGACTACCTGCCCTACATGCGCTCGGCCCTGCTGGAGCCTCTGCAGAGGGCCGGAGCCGAGGGGGCCAGCCAATCAGTGCAGCTCATGGACGACTACAACCTCATCAAAGAGGATGTGGACTGCATTATGGAGATAAGCACATGGGGAGGCAGACCTGACCCCTACTCCAAACTCGACCCCAAGGTGAGGAGCGCGTGGTGGACTGGCTCTGTGCCGTGTGTTCTGGCATTGTGCTCGTGACGTTTTTAAGGGTTGGGCTTAACTCTCACTCTCACCAGCTCCAGCGGAATAAAACCAGCCATCATTCCTCACCATTAGTCTCTTTCCTGTAGTTTATCCTCAGTAATATTCCAGATTAAGACTGTGTGTGTGTGTGTGTGTGTGTGTGTGTGTCTGTCTCAGGTGAAAGCGGCCTTCACGCGGGCCTATAACAAGGAGAGCCACTTGACCCCGTACTCGCTGCAGGCTGTGAAGAAGGGCAGGCGAGGAGGACCTGAGGCGGACCTAGCGACGCAGGATGGCGACAACGACAACGACTCACAGCAACAGGAGGAAGAGGAGGAAGAACAGGGGGTTGATGCCATGATCAAGGTACATGGCTGTGTGTGTGTGTGTGTGTTACTGTGTGTTTGTGCTCTCTTGTCCCTTTTACAGTCTTTTTGGTTGTGACGTTCTCTCATGCGTGCCTTTTCTGTGTTCTCCTGTAGCAGAAGAAGGCTAAGCCCGTGAAAGTGAAAGCAGAGGATTCTGGGAAAGGCAAAGGCAAGGGCAAAGGGAGAGGAAAAGGCAAGAAGTGACCCCTGGCTACACACCACACCTCACCTCACCTCAGCGCCACACAAAGGACCACCCCACCTAAACTCTCCCGCCACGTCTGCCTGTGAACGGGCCCGCTGTACAGACTCCTTCAAAAGGCTTTTGTAGTCTCCTGCCATCCTCCCCTCTCACCTTCCTTCTCTTGTTAACCACACTATTGTGTGTTGTATGATAACCTTTCTCTGCCTTGGGCTGTGCTGTCATAGTAACAGAGTGACCTGTGATGTAAATATAACCTTGCATTGCTAACTGAACAGTTTCCATAGCTCCATATGGGAAGCACTTTAGACAGCAGACTTGTCTTTTTGATAGACCCACATTTTGCTGAACATTTCTGTGATCTAAACCACTTTAGACAGCAGACTTGTCTTTTTGATAGACCCACAATTCGCTGTACATTTCTGTGATCTAAACCAATTTGCAAGGGTAAGTAATAAACTGTTACATACCATGAGGGATATTTCGATTGGGGTTTGTCTTTCTGAATCTGAGTTTATTTGGATGGGGTGACGCAGTATGCCATTATAAGCCGTTAGATGGACATGGTAACCATGTGATGACCTGAAACGCTCAGGAGAGATGTCAGATGGTAGAGCAGTCCTCATCAGAGCACAATCATTCCTGTCAACTGAGATCAATAATTCAGTAGTAGAGCAGAAGCGTTTCACCCTGCCTGCCACCAGGTGGAGCGAGTTTTACTATCAGAAAGAGGAACTCCCTTTAACCAGCTGCAGTGTTCTTTTTGGATGAAAAACCCTCAGTATCCATCATTATGTGTCTTTAAATCTAACGAGGGATTTTGGAAACTGCGCTGAGGTTGGCTGCTTGTGGCACAGCTTCATGCTGACCAAGAATGTCTACTGTATGAAAATACATTTACCTTGGCATGACATTGATTTTCTTTTTCCTTTTGTTTAGATAACACAAATATTGTTCAGTGACCTGTGCAAAGTACGTGGATACGTAACCTAAACATAATTTTAAAAATATAAAAATAAATAAAAAATAGTAAGACACGCAGTGAGATGTGAATTTTGCAACAAATTCCTACAGACAGACAAATGTCATTTGCCTCTAAAGTAAAATACAAGTTAAATAAAATGGCATGATGACCTTCCTCGAGTACTAGATAGATTGTTATAAGGGGAAATGTGAGTGGCAATGCAGCTCTAGGCTACTTTACAAATTGGTATGATAGTAGGCCTACTTACATTCCTCTTTTGAGGAATATTTTCCTCAGTATATTATTTTTTTTACTCGTAACTTATCAGATGTATCAGGCCTAGAAGAGACCTGTTATCTGAGGTGGAGACTTGTCTCTAGATTACCATATTGTTACCACGGTGTTGGAAACTTCAGGTGACAAGAGCACATGATCCCCTCCCTCATCAAGCACTTCATCAGGTACAGTTCGCCTCAAGCGGATTACACTCTGAATGACCTGTGAGTATCGTGCTGGAGATACGATGCAAAAGGTAATTGGTTATTTTACCTAAATTGCCTGTAGCCTAATTGTTATGTTTCGTGTGTTTGTTATATTACACAATGTGGTTGTCAAAGTCCTTTCGACGTCAACATTGTGCGTACTTATATCTTGTTGGGCCCGTGACAATCTGTCTGGTATCAATTCTTCACGCTATTTACATAATGCTACACTATTAGCTTGGCACTATACCTACTAGGCTGACTTCTACAGAGTGTGACTACTCGTGTAAAAGAATTACAGATATAATGCATCAAAAGGTGGCTGTATTATGTTCATGTTTTCGTTGGGCTCACGTTAGTTCTCTAGATCCACCTGGTGCCAAAAAGTGGTTTATAAACCTTACGTGCTTTTCCAGCTTTAATTTAAAAAAAAATATGGGTCAATGATAAAAAGCTCGCCTGCGGAATACAGAGTATTATTTATTTAAAATAACGGAACTGGTCAGCGAAATATGGTGTGTGCGTGTGTGTGTGTGTTTGCGCGCGCCTACCCAATTACCACGCCTGGAGAAGCACGAGCCAGGGTACAGGTGTGTCTCAGATGAATGATCTTCGGGTGTCACTACAGGGTTCGGTTTCACCTACGCGCTTTACTTAAAGGAGAGCCAGCTCTTGTATCCAGTTCTTGTCAACTAACCTCTTTATCTGAAGGCTTATCTCTGAAAATCTGAGCCAAAGACTTCTTGCGCGCAGATTACTTTCGCATTTAGATGTACTCCTGGTAGTTCATATTGCAACTGAAACTGTAGATACCCTGCCAGTCCGATAGTGTGACATTTTTGCATGACTGAATAATGAGAAGAGTGGTAGTTCCATGTAATCTTAGTTCTGTTGTCTACTTTACATGCCTGTGTCATTCAGTCCCAGCAGCGTCGGAAAGTCTTACCTGTAGGCCTGTGTTACCTGAGAGGCTGTATGTGTGCAGCGCCTGTAAAACGCTGGTATACAGTGTATATTTCTTTCTCCAATGGCTCTGTCTATTGCAGGTTTTTGTGAAATGATGGTGAAGAACAAAGTCAGTACACCTGGCCAAGCAAAGGGCAAGAGACTTCCAGGGCCTGTACGGAGCAGGTCAAAGTTCAGCCCACAAGCTACAGACCCCACCCATGCTACACCCTCACATGCAAAAAAGTCACCCCCGTCAGCACACTCAGCGGAGACTCATGTTGTAGTTGCACTTTCAAACTCCACAGCATTTACCTCCCACACCACCTCCTCTCTCACACCCTCACAAACAGCATCCTCTCTCACACCGTCACAAACAGCATCCTCTCTCACACCCTCACAAACAGCATCCTCTCTCACACCGTCACAAACAGCATCCTCTCTCACACCGTCACAAACAGCATCCTCTCTCACACCCTCACAAACAGCATCCTCTCTCACACCGTCACAAACAGCATCCTCTCTCACACCCTCACAAACAGCATCCTCTCTTACTGAGGCCTCAGGTGTCACACAGGAGGCACTTTTAACTGTGTCAAGCCAACGAGCCACAGACTCCGGCTCTACAACCCCCTCGAGCACCACCAACTCCACCATACCTGCTGCAGAGGCACAGTCAACTCCTGACCCTGAACAGCGGTCTCCTCGTTCAGTATGGGAGAAGTGCAGCACAGATACTCTCAATCTGTGGGTAGCCGTCGCTGATCGTGTTTATGCCCACGCGGCGGCCATATTTGACCACGCACGTGAGGAGAAACCAGCTGGTTTAGGACTCATAAGGTATGGACAGAAGAGTGAGACTCCACCCTGCACGCCTCCAGACAGCTCTGCGCAGGAGCAACACCAGGCTTACCTGCTGGCATTTAACAGTCTCAAGTGTGAGTGTGAGCTCCGAACTCAAACCCTTCACTTTGCATTGTTAGCACTTCCTGAGCTACACGGGGATAAACACAGTTCTGGGCTGGTCGAGGATTTTTTTCCCCATGAAAAATGCATGACTGAATTCCCACTAGGGAAACTGCCTCAGAAGCTTTTACAGAGGCATCAACCAATTAGAATTCTATAAAGGTATCTGGCAGAAGCGGGGGGATAATGTGAGTTATGCTCACCGTCTGGCTGAACACATAATCATTCGGTCTCCGTCTGTCAATCAACGAGAAAGCGAGGGGGCAAAGAGAGGAGGACAGAGAAGAAAGATGTAGGAGATAAATATGGGGAGGAAATGAAATGGAAGGATGGAAAGCTAACCTAGCTCCCATGTTATATTTGTGACTGATTTACACATTGATTTACACACTTCTTGCACACAGGTCGCTCAACAGGCATTGGTGCAATCACTGATTGACCTCAGGGGTCACTGAACTCCTCTTAGCGGTTAGGAGACATGACTGAAGTAGAATTCAGATTCAGAGGGATATATTCTGTAAAACTGTTGGCATATGATGTCATTTAGGTGAAAGGAAGACCTCTTTTCACTATATGCGTTGCGAGTAGCAAAGCTCAAGCCAATCGGGTGTGCAGCAGTTAATCATGTGTAGTCTGTGCACCTGTTCATCCCCCACAGACCAAGAGCTTCTGGAGAACGTCATCCTTGACAGCTGCTTGTGCCGCACTCAGACCCTGGTGAGACTCATACACACATACTGAAACATTCACCTGGAAACACCCTGTCCTACACACACACACACAGGTGTTCTTAAGGTTAAATCATGCATAAATACAAACAATTGTGATGATGTGTTGATGTGTTATCTGTAAGGCTGAAACCATGAAAGGAGGCAAGGCTATGAGGTACGAGTGTGGTGATCATACTATACCTGTAACGGAAGGTTTTTAGAAGTTTTCCACATCTTGTTGTTTCAGATTGATCTTAAAATGGATTAAATAAAATCATTTTCTCATCAATCTACACACAATACCCTTTTGGAGTGTTATGTTCATTTATTAATTATAAAAATCCCATTTACATGAGTAATTAGACCCTTTGTTATGACACTTGCGATTGAGGACTGGTGTATCCTACTTCTATCAGTGGTCCTCAAGATGATTCTTCAACTTGATTGGTGCCCACCTGTGCCTAACTGAATCATTGAACATAAGAAGGAAAGACGCACACCTTTCTATATAAGGTCTCACAGTCGATGGTGTATGTCAGAGTGACGAGACACAGATCTGGGAAAGGATACATGAATAATATTGCAGCATAGAATGTGCCCAAGAGCACGGTAGCCTCCATCATTCTCAAATGGAAGAGATTAGGAACCACCAACAGTCTTCCTAGATTGGGCTGCCCAGCCAAACTGAGATATTGTAGACAGGTAATCAAGAACCCACGTCACTATGAATGAGATCCAGAGTTCCTGTGTGGAGATGGGAGAACCATCAGTGCAGCACTCCACCAATCAGGCCTTTATGGCAGAGTGGCCAGACGGACGCCAGACGGAAGCCATCCGTCACTAAACGGCACATGACAGCCCGCTGGGAGTTTGCCAGGAAGCACAATCCTCTGGTCGGATGAAATGAAGATAAAACCATTTCGCCACAATTACCAACAGTGTGTGTGGAGGAGACCAGGCGCTGAGCATCACCTCATTAGTACCATCCCTACAGTCAAACACGGCGGTGGTGGCAGCATCATGCTGTGGGGATGGCTTTCTGTGACAGGGCCTGGGAGACTAGTCAGGATAGAGACAAAGATGGATGCAGAAATTTTGTGCAATCCTGAGTGAAAGACTTTTTCAGATACCAGCAAAAACCACAGGAGTAGCTCCAGGAAGACTCTCTGAAAGTCCTGCAGTGTCCGAGCAAGAGTCCGGACCGTAACTAAGTACTAATTGAAGGGTCTGAATACTTATGTAAACGGGATATTTTTCTTAATTTTTAATACATTTTTTAATAAATAAAAGAAAACTTTAATTTGCTTTGTCATTGAGGAGTATTGTGTGTAGACTGATGAGGAAAAAAATGAATTTAATCAATTTTACGATGAGTCTGAATCATAACAAAATGTGGAAAACTTTAAGGGCCTTAAAATGTTCATTATGCACTATACATAATGTGTGTGTGTGTGTGTGTGTGTGTGTGTTTACATGCAGCCAGAGGATGTCATGGCTTTGGTCATGGTCATGCTGTTTGACCTTATGGACAGAAAGTTCCTGCCCAGAGAGCCAATCAGAGGAGATTATGGGGGACCGGTGGAGGACGTCAGGCTGGTAGAAGCTTGTCTTCTCAGGTGGGTGAGATTTTATAAACTACTGTTTAATTTACTGTCATTAAAAATAGTTGTGCGGAAAGTTCGGATGATCAGCAGTTATTTCTTCAAATCTGCTGTGGCCTGCTTATTTAATGCCACTTTCAACAGAAAGTTCTTCCTGTTCGTGTGTGGGTATGGTATATGTAAACGGATTGCAAAACGTTGCATAAATAAGTTGCATAACACTGCACACATCTATAAATCTCTCCCTCTCTCTCTCTCTCTCTGTGTGTGCGTGTGTGTGTGTGTGCGTGCGTTTGGCCTAAGATTTAAGACAAAGCTGGCAGCCTCCCTCGCCCGTCTCAGGATTAAACAAAACCTGCGGACCATTGCTGATACCCTGCCTGAGAGTGTGAAAATGAAAGAGGAGCAATCACGAACCCTTCCAGTCCACGCATGGCTTAATACACTCAAGAGCAGGTGCTGTCTGACTCAACACCAGCACTCCACCACACTTAGATCATTAGCACATTTCTTAAAGGTGGCATTTAGTATCTATATTTAAAAAAATAAACATGTTTTTTGGAATTATATCAAATGTAACTATATCATGTGATTGTGTAGGTGCAACAAATACAGATAGCATGTTGACATTCCGGTGCATTCTTCATTCTTGGCGTTTTTGTCACATAGCATTTACATTTCGAACACAAAAAGGTTAATGAATGCAAATGGAATTAGCTGAAAACAAGCTAAAAATTCATCTATAGGAATAAATAATAAATAAATAATTATCGTAGCTCTAAGATGAATGCATATTTGTCATTTAATGAAATGCCCAAA